>NW_016158973.1:75467-101772 GCF_001687245.7 Rhagoletis zephyria | reverse complement strand
ATTTAGCAGCTCCTAAATACCTAAGTAAATAGTAGTTTGGTATTTACAACAACACAAAATACCCATATACTTTTGTATTTAGTATTTAATACTTAGTAAATGCAATTTTGCCCATCACTGATTTTTATTATTGTATGGAGATGCCACATCTAATTTGTTCGAAATGCATGCAATCGATATCACGAAATATGCCACACGTTCAATACTTATTGATAGTTCTTTGATCCATATATAGAGGATATGAAAAAAGGATATGCACTTAAGTCGAATTTTTAAATATTTTTTTTTGTTCTGCGGCTAAGATCCCGTTCAAAACACAATAGGTTAAAGCGTGCTTTTACGAAAAGTATATTTTTAAACGCGTTCGTTGCAAACATATTTGTGTCCTGTTTTTTGTTTCAAAATTTTTTTTTTTATATTCTTCTTTATACAAGTTAAACTACCCGGCTCGGTAGGTTACAAAAAAAAATTGTTCCGGACGAGACCGGTCTTTATTTGTTGATATGAGTTTAACAACTAATTTTACAAATTCTCTTAATTCTAAAGCTAAACCTAAAAGTTAAGCCCGAGTGCTGTCAACGTGACAGGTATTTTGCTGATTAGGCGTTTCCCACGGAAATGCCAGTCGCTGCTCTGGAATTTGTTGTCCAGCTTTTTGGTTGCGCGTGTAAGGTGTTGTATTACCATCTTCTTTATGTTGAGTTGTATGAAGTGCTGAGCTGCGCGTGTGGGGTGTTTGGTTACCGTCATTCTTATGTGGAGTTATGTGAAGTATTGCGTTAGCTCCTCCCTCCTCAAGTGCGGACGTCCCCGGGCGCATATTCGCAGATTCTGGAGTACTAGGGTCACTTGGTTTATTGCATTTCCCTTGAGGGTCCTTCAGCTTCCTTCTTTCGGAAATTTTAAAAGCGAGTAGTATGATAGCTATTACCATAGATATAATGAATGCAGTATTAGAGGTTAGACCAACTTTACTGATTTTGTTGATCGTCTCCAGTTTCTTCGTATTTCGTATTTGGAGGTCCTTCATCATCTGCAAGGATAGTATTTCTTCAAAGGGTGTTTTTGGATTTGGCTGTTGTAAAACGGCTGGGAGAGGTTGCAAATTGCTCATTTCATGCACGTAGAAATTTTTGTTTTGTACTTTGATGGTAGAGTTGTGGTGTTGAACTATAAATGTTCCATTAAGATCAATTGATTTTCCATCTATATCGATTAAACCATTGTAATCGTTCAAGAATAGTATTCCAGGTTGTAACTCTTCTAGGCTGCTAATGTGGTCGGCGTTGACAAGCGTACAATTTGGGCGTTTACTATTTATAAGATTGCTAATACAACTATTATTACTTATTTCTCTAAAATCTTTTTCATTGCAAATTGTTATTTTATTATATCCTCTACATTCATTTTTTAGTCCGTACAATTTTGATTTACATTTTAGAATTTTTTCGTAATCAATTTTATTAATTTTATTTTCCTTTTTCACTCCTTTGAGTATAATTTTTTCACAAGTTTCTTTGTTAGTGGTAGGTAAGCTTAAAATATAAATTATAGATGTACCATTTGAAGCTATTCTAATATCGGTAAATTCTAATTCTTCTTCAATATTAATATAAGGTATTTCTTCTTTTCCAATAATTTTTTCAATTGTACTTATCTCTAGATTTGATAATATAAATGAATTTACAATATTTGATTTTGCCCAATGTAAGGCGTATTCAATATTGATAAGCTCTTCTTTAATTAATTGTAATTTATATTTAATTTTAAGACCTAATTCTAATTTTATGTTTACATTTTCTTTTAGATTTTTAAGTATTTCATTAGTTTTATTACTTGCTTCGTTGATTTTATCCAGAAATTTTTTGTTTATTACTACTTGTCTATCGTTATTTTCTAGTAAATTTCCAATGTTTTTATTAATTATTTCTAAGTCATTGTGGTCTGGGCTACCAGCAATCCATTTCCATGCTGTACCAATAAAATCTAATGACCGTTTATTTTTAGTTCTAGGAGTTAATTTTGAAAGGAGTGTGCGAATTTGGATTATTTCGTGACTGAGAAAAGGATGTAGCGGATGGTTGGTTTGGATATTTTCCGCGATTGTATTTTCAAGTTCTTTTGTTAGTTCGTCATACTGTTTCGTATCTATTATATGAATGATTTTAAATGTTCCTTCCTGTATTCTTGCTGTCCCGTCTTTTAAGGTTATAAGCTGTGCATTCGTATAGTCAAGGATTTGGGTTTCTGCATAAGCCGTGGAGGCAAAGAGCCTGTAAAAAAGATATCGTTATAGACCTATAGCTATTTAACTAACTTTAATTTATATCGTTGGCCCATGGCATTTATAACGATTTAATTTATTACCTAAAGATCGAAAGCTTATGGCATTTTACTCGATTTCCCTACTTTCTAATTATCGAACGCCTATGGCAATTTACTCGATTTACCTATTTTCTAATGATCGAACGCCTATGGCAATTTACTCGATGATTGCCTTAGTCAAGATTATTCTAATTGTATTCAAATTGAACTTAATTTATTTATATTAAAATTCGATTTAATTTTATTTTATTCAAATTAATTCAATTTAATATAATTTCCTTCAATTTAATTTCCTGCAATTAATTTAATTCGATGGATACGAATTTAAATTAGTGTGAAGAAATTCAATTGAAAAATTTTTTTTTTTTTTTCATTTTTTTCTTGTTATGAGGCTTGGTTAACCCTTAAGTACGCCTTAAATCGTGAGACTAACTTCTGATGTTGCCTTTGTGAACGATTCGACCTGATTGAGTTTTGACTGTAGTCCTGTTATTCTCTGCGACTATTTCCTTTTTATATCTCGATGATAGCTTAGAGCCCAATCTTTTATTGATTTTAACGAATATTTCCTCACCTACAGAGTAATCTTTCGTTTTTTGTCTGTTTTTATTGTGATAATCCAGGTCCTTTACTTGCTTCCTTGTAAGTAAGGCTACATTTTGTTGTCTATGTCTTTCTAACTCTTGGGGGTCTGTGGTAACTCTGGTACCGAAGAATGTTTCCAGCGGTTTTTTCTTAGTGGTGGAATGAATTGTTGAGTTGTATTCTTTGACAGATTTGAAAAGTAACTCTTCAAAAGTGAGACTATTGTTGTCGGATTTTAAACACCTCATAATTTCAGAAAGCGTAGAGTGAAATCTCTCCACTTGTCCGTTTGTCGTGCTAGCGTAAGGGGGTGTGACATATACTTCGATGTTCATTTCATCCTTTAATAACGACGAAATTGAAGCGGAGTTCAGCGATTTCTCGTTATCGATTACTACAAGTTTGGGAATTCCAAAAGCAATCATTAGCTCGCGTATTGGGTCCTTTATGTGTTCTACTGCCCTGGATGGTATTAATTTGACTTGTGAGTATTTAGAATATTTGTCGACAGAAGTGAGAATAAACCTTTTCTCTGTGGAGTAAATGTCAATGTGAATGATTTCTCCAGGGTTTTGGGGAATTGGGGTGGCTTGGATTTCTGGTTTTGGGGGATGCCTATCGTATTTTTGTTGAAGGCAAGTTGAACATTGCTTGACCTTTTTCTCTATTTTGGAGTACATGCTAGGAAAATAGTATTTTTTAAGAATTTGAGTTTTATTTTCGCGGCTATTTCTATGAGCTCGTTGATGTTCTCTTATTATTATTTCTTCTTGCTCGGTTTCGTTTGTGATGTCTTCTAATAAGGTTTGTGTAAAGCGGATTTTTATGTTTCTGAAATGTAATGGATAAAATTCTTGTATTCTACCCATAATATTTTCTGTGGTGTAGAGCCCATTAACAAGAGCTGGATCCAAACGTTGTTTAAAAATATCAATTAAGTCCTGTGTGGAGTAGTCAGTTTTAGTTATAGTATGTCTGTGATAACTGGGGAAAGGGAGATCAAAAGTGTAGTTGTTTTGATTTCCAATTAGTATAAATAATTGGTTCTTAAAGGCGTTAATTGGAGCTTCTGTAGCAGGTATGAGAATATGTGCAGAGCTTTCGTCACTATGGTCGGTTGTCGTTAGGGTGTTTACGTCAGATTTTGGGGGTCTAGAAAGGGCGTCTGCGACTACGTTAGTTTTACCAGGTTTATACCTGAGCTCGTAGTTATACTCTTCCAAAATGCATTTCCACCTTTTCATTTTTGCGTTATGGTTTTTATTGCTTAAAGCAAATGTAAGGGGTTGGTGGTCGGTGTAGATTATTACTTTCGCTGAACCGTAGAGATAATTCCTCAACGTGTTCAGTGCCCAAATTATCGCCAGCATTTCTTTCTCATTTGCGGCGTAACTTTCTTCTGTCTTTGATAAGGATCTTGATATGAACGTAATAGGTTTACCTGCTTGCTCTAAAACAGCACCTAGAGCATAGTTCGATGCATCAGTAGTTAGGTGAAATTCTCTCTTAAAATCGGGGTATGTGAGTATAACTTCTTCTGATACTAATGAATTTTTAATTTGGTGGAAGGCCTGTTTTGCATTTTCATTCAGTGTGATTAGCTTTTTGCTTGAGGCAGTTTTTGAAACTCGTCCGTCTTCTCCTCTGAGCAGGGAAGTCAGTGGCTTCGCTAATTTGGCGTAATCACGGATAAAACGTCTGTAATAACCTGATAATCCAAGAAATGATCTCAGATCTTTCAGTGTTTTTGGATAGGGGACTTCTTGGATAGCTTTAACTTTATCAGGATTTGTCTTAATACCCTTGCGTGATATTACGACGCCAAGGAATTCTACTTCGTCCTTGAAAAACTCGCACTTATCCAGTTGTACTTTCATTCGAGCATTTTCAAGAGTTCGGAAGATAGTTTCTAAGTTCTCTAAATGGCTACGTTCGTCCTTACCAAGCACAATTATGTCGTCTATATAGACATAACAAATTTTTCCAATGTGGTCCCTGAGTATGTCGTCAAGGGCGCGCTGAAAAATGGCTGGGGCATTTTTCAAGCCGAATGGGAGTCTCGTAAACTCATACTTCCCATTGTTAACTGAAAAAGCCGTCTTTTCCATGTCACATTCTTTTAAGGGAATTTGATGGAAGCCGCTTTTCAGATCTAGGACAGAGAAAAATTGGCTACTTCCTAGTTGGGAAATTATTTCGTTAATTTCAGGTATTGGGTACTTGTCCGCTAATGTCACTGCGTTCAATTTTCGGTAGTCAATAACTATTCTGTATTTTTTCTGTGCAGAGGCATCTAGTTTTTTGGGTACTACCCAGATAGGTGAGTTATATGCTGATCTTGATGGTCTAATTATTCCATCTCTTAGTAGGGTTTCAATCTCTTGAGTCACGAAGTCTCTCATAGCTAAAGGATACGGATAATATTTGGAATAAATAGGGCTGTCTGAAATAGTCTTAATTTCTCCTACTACAGTGGTTGTATAAGTGAGCTTTGCGTTAGGTTCCGAAAATAGTTTGGAATATTTTCTTGTTAAATAGTTAATGTCCTTCTTCTGTTGCAATGTCATGTGTTCTGTCCTAATGTCAATTTTATTAACGTCCGCTGAGAATTTCTGTTTAATTTTGATAACTGTATTGTTGCCAATTCTGAGTGTGTTGTCATGGATATTTATTATGGCAGACAAATCTCTAAGACTGTCGTTACCGAGGATTCCGTGGAAAGAATTCAATGTTGGGAGTAGAAAGAATTTTAAATTCGTATCTTTTTTCCCGAAAAGATTTACCAGAGTGTGGTGGGTGATTTCTACTTTTCCGGCTATGGAGTTTGCGAAGAAAGGTTGTTCGTTAAGAAGTGGTTTTGGAACCAGATGTGGCTGGATATAATTTTTACTAGAACCAGTGTCTAGCAATATCTTAAGAATGTCTCCGTTCTTCGTCCTGCACTCTATGTACGGTAACGAAGAACACGTCATTCTAAAAAATGTATGTCCGTAAAGTCAGCTGGAGTTTGCTCATAATCCTGAGATAACTGCAAACCATCTTCGTAGTTCAATGCGGTCTCATATTCGTCCATTGTAGGTGTCCATTCTTGATCATATCCTTGTTGCTGTACTTCCTCTTGTTCCGGTTCACTTTCAATATGGAAGTTCCTTTGTGCCTTGTATGGTATCTGGTGAGAAGTATTGGATGGTCTTTTTTCTGCTGGTTTGCTCGGTCCTGGTCTGTTCATGTAGTTAATTGCCTTAGAATGCATGGAACGGTCGACATCCATGGGTTCCGGTTTCGGTAATGGCTTTGGAGCCACTGGGCGAGAAGGCGTTAAGGTATTTCTAACTTGAGGGAATGGTTGAGAAGGCCATGGTTGACCTGCCGGTTGGCCGAATGTGGGGTAGGATTGAGAAGGTTGTTGCGTATTCCAACCAAATTGAGCAGGTGGGAACCTTTGTTGGTATTGTGTCATATTTCTGGGTGGTAGTGGTGGAGGGGTTAGTTGTGGATAATATGATCCGGGAATATTGTAGGATGCTCCGGTATTTAAAAGCGTATTCTTTTGTGCATTTAATTTTAAAGGAGTTGAAACTACTTGTCTATTTAACCTATTGTGAGGTGAAAAATTTTGCTGATTTTCAAGGATTTCACAAAGATGAAGTGAGTGTGGGAGGTCCTTTGGTTCTTTCACTGCTAGAAGCCTTGGCATATCGCCGTTTAGTCCATTTATGAAAGCGTCTCTAGCTTTCTCTCTATACATGTTAGTCAGGACTCTAATAGCTTCCGGACTTTCCTCCAGGCAGGATATTTTGTTCAATATCAGGGAGAGGTGTGAATAGACTCGCTGATAGAAATCCCTAATCGGCAAGCGTCCCTGAACCAGGCTGCATAGCTGGTACTCTAGAGTTTTTAAGTCTCGTTTATCGGCATAGTGCCAAGTTAAACAAGAGCGAATGGCCGTCCAATTCAGTGGAATATTGTACGATTCTAACACTTCGTCTGCATGACCTACGATTTTGTTCCTTATTGCCATAAGTATACCGAAGTATTTTGGTGTTCCCTGATGCTGTCTGTAGTACTCTAATAGCCTCTCTACACTTTTTTTCCACGAACTAAATTCACTAGGGTTCCCTGAAAATTCACGGATAGTCCTGGCTATCTCTGGAACACGGTCGGAATCCGTGCTTCCTTGAGCAACTACAGGCTCATCACTCGAATTAAGAAATTCGTGGTTTGGATTCACTATATTATTAACTAGTTTCTGTCCCTCACTCTGAAAAACTGTTCGGACTATCCTGCGGATAGTCTCTTCTAGTCCTGTCATAGCACTGCTGCTGCTGGCTGTAGTGCCAGTGGTAAGGATGGAGGGTCTGAGAACTGACGGTATGTTATCCTCAGGCATTTTGATTATCAAGTTATTCGCACTTTAATTATTTATTTTCTTCTATTTATAATCCGTTAAGTTGTTTTTTATAAACTATGTTATTTCAAAAATTTCACAAAAATTGTAATTTTATAAAAATTACTATTTGATTTCGTCACATAAACTAACTATATATGTTAATTATCTTTTTCAAAAAATTCACTTTGTTCGTAAGGATTCTTACTTCTTTCTATTTGATTTGATTACATAAAATTCACTTGCTTAAAAAAATTTTAACGCTTTTCGCACAACTAAATATATTGCATTCACTTATAGTTAAATAAACTTACAAAATAAGGTAAGGTTGCATCATGCGAGGCGATGGGCAGGATTATTCCGGTTTGTTCGAGGATGATTCCCACGATGACTACGGCTCCTGTGTCCACACACGCTTTCCACTCCACGTCAGGGCGCCAGTTAAACTACCCGGCTCGGTAGGTTACAAAAAAAAATTTTTCTGGACGAGACCGGTCTTTATTTGTTGATATGAGTTTAACAACTAATTTTACAAATTCTCTTAATTCTAAAGCTAAACCTAAAAGTTAAGCCCGAGTGCTGTCAACGTGACAGGTATTTTGCTGATTAGGCGTTTCCCACGGAAATGCCAGTCGCTGCTCTGGAATTTGTTGTCCAGCTTTTTGGTTGCGCGTGTAAGGTGTTGTATTACCATCTTCTTTATGTTGAGTTGTATGAAGTGCTGAGCTGCGCGTGTGGGGTGTTTGGTTACCGTCATTCTTATGTGGAGTTATGTGAAGTATTGCGTTAGCTTACATGTATGTATACGGACATTGAATAAAAATGTATTTATATGCGTATGTGAATGTATCTAGTTACTATATGAGGCCTTGAGCCCTAGAGTAGCTTAACTGACATTTCAAAAAAAGGTGCACCTTAAATGCTTTACCAGAATCGAAACAGTAATAGCCCGAGGCACGCCCTTTTAGTTTTGTTTTTACTATAATATGTATTATCACGTGGGTGCAACGAAATTTTTAGTAAAAGACCGCATTTATTTTTTATAGATCCTTATTTCTCATATTACTCAAAATGAATTCCTATAGTTTTCTTTTAATAAAACTATTTATTGTACCCATGTCTTATTTAATGCAAATAAACGAGGTTTGTTTTTACAGTTTATTGTATAATAAAACGTTGTTTTTGATTTGGTAACTTTTAGGTAACTTTTTTATGTTCTGGTAAAAAAAAATTTTGTCGTGTGGCAACCGTGTTGGCATGTCCTAAGCGAACATTTCTTCTCCGACCATCAACATATTTCCTTTAGGCTCTCCCTAAGAGCCCCACCTTTCCTGTGTTACAGAAACTGTAGGCGTACTGATTGGACCAAATATAAAATGGGGCTCTCCTTGACGTTTCTCTCGGTATGCGCGGCATACCGTTAACAACTGAGGAAGCGCACCCTCCAGTGACAAAGGCTGTTTCTCTCGGTGAGCTGGACTCATCGTCAAAGATTGATAAAGCTGTGGACCTTGTCGCCAAAGCCTGCGACATAGGCTTTAAAGCTTCCTGCCCAACAACACGTCCAATCCGAAGATCTCCTCCCTGAGGCGAACTAGCAGGAAACATTTTAATCTAGCAAAACATACTCGATCCTGAAACCCTACAAGGCTGCTGTGAAAGCCTTTAAGAGTTCGGCACAAACAGCTCAAAGGGAATCTTGGAAAACTTTCTACGGCAACATTGAGGAAATCTTGCAGGGCAACATTATTTCTCCGCGAACTTTACATATGTACATATGTATTTGTTTTTCTTAACACAAGAATAAACATTAAGTATAAAATTAGCACGTATGTATGTATATGTATACATAAACAGTGTGCAACCTTATTTTTTTTAATGCGGTAGAATTTGCTTAGCAAAGTGCGGCTCGTTTTACTTTCTCTTTGCTTAGAATATTTTGGCCCTTTTTACTTTTTAAAATACATATTTCTTTGTTGTACATTCTTTTCCATTGTGTTGTTTTTTATACCAGAGCGCACTTGTGCACAAGGGTATATTAATTTTGTTCACATAACGGTTGTTTGTAACAGCCAAAACGAATCGAGATAGATATAGACAAATGTATACATAAATGCTCAGAATGAATAGAGAAATCGTATAAGCCATGTCTGTCTGTCCGTCTGTCGAGCAAAAATTGGGATATCTCAACGAAATTTGGTATATAGGTTTCCGTTAATCCAAGGTAGGTTGGTATTGAAAGTGGGCGAAATCGGCCTGTAACCACGCCCACTTCCCATATAACGGTAATTTTCGGAAGTACGAAAACCGCGATATTTTAGTAACTACCGAAGAATATTCACTCAAAATTGATATTTAAAACAATTTTTAGACGGAAAATAGGAATATTACAAATTTTTAGAAAATGGGCGTAGCCATGCCCACTTATGGTTACATGTGTATATCTTAGTAACCGCTGCACCAATTTCTTCCAAACTTGGCACAGTTGGCCTTGGCACGGCATACTAAATGGCCGAAAATTTAAAAAATCGGGCAATAACCACGCCCACATCCCATATAACGGTAATTTAGAGAAATACAAAATCTTCGATAAATGAGTAAATATTAAAGCTAATTTATTTAAAATTGATGCTTGCAACAATTCTTTACCAAGAAATACTGTTATGATAAAATTTGGAAAATGGGCGTGGCACCGCCCACTTATAATTACATATATGTATCTCCGTAACCGTTCTACCAATTTGTACCAAACTCGGTATGTTTATTGTGCTTGCCACATAAAAGCAAAACGTTGAAAATTATTGAAATCAGACTAAAATTACGGCCGCTTTTCATATAACGGTAAATTTCAGAAATGCTTGAAGCTTCAATATTTCGAAATTTAAGGACGCTAATTTACTCAAAATTGATACACCCCGGCTTACCATCTATCGGTAGCTTTCGGAAAGGTGAAAAACATATATTTAATACTTGCGCCGGGTATTTAATGTTCGGCTCCCCCCGAACTTAGACTTTCTTGCTTGTTTTTTTATTCTTTTTATATACACGTACGCAAATTGAGATCGGAATATTACCCGCAATTGGAGAATGAAAATTAACTTTCTGACTTAATGTACTTCACAGATATGATGGAACATTTGCAAAACTTCAAGGAGATAATAAAAATATTTTTGATTTGTCGCAAATTATTTTAAGTTTTGAGGCTAAACTACGTCTTTTTATTTATGATCTCAAAAAAATAATATTTCATCATTTTCCATGGCTAGAAAAAATATTGCACATGATTTAAAAGCAGATTTTGAAAAAAGATTTGCCGATTTGAAATTATTTAAATGTACATGTTTGCATACTTCATAAACCCTTTTTTATGTAACCTAATTGAGGATGAATTTACAATACTCCTTTTTAAGAAAAGCGAAGAAGAGTTGGAGTTTTTGGAATTAAAAGAAGATAAGGCACTGGAAATGCAATATAAAGCTTTGCCATTGCTTGAATTCCGGCAACAAGTACCAGATTTAAAATATCCGCTGTTGAAAACAGCTACGTTCTGTATATTTTCAATTTTTGGTACAACGTATAACTGTGAGTCTTTGTACTCTACAATGAAATTCGTAAAATCAAAATACCGGTCACAATTAGTTGCATTCGCATACCTGATAATTATTGAAAGTTGTAAAAACTATCAGATTTTTGTGTTAGGGAAAATTAACAGTGCAAAATTACACTTCATTTTGAGGAAAAGCTGCTAGTTTCTGCTGGAAAAATTATTTGCCGACTTCAATTTGCCAACAAGAAAACAGCTGATCAAAAACAGCTGTTTAGTATTTGGCCAATCCCTAAATTGAAGTTGAAGATTTTGAAGTTGAAATAGTAAAATGCGACTGATTAAACTCTCAGAAAGTAAGTAATTATACGTTTAGTCAGTGAACTGTGTCAGTATAAGACTTCGGGATTTGTTTTCTTACGTTTTCAGTTTCATACTTTTGAATGTAAAAAAAATGTGTATCAGCTGTTCGTCTAACTTTCTCTAAGTTTCTGCAAATCTTCTGTTCGCCTAGTGGATATCTTGTGAGAGAACAGATGACATTTCTTCAGAATTTTGTTGATGGACATTTTTTTACAGGAGATTTAAACGAACGTACCCATTAACCAACCAACATTTAACAGAACTGTTACGACGTAAAACCAGATTTTGAAAATTTGGCCAAAGGGATCTTTTGAATTTTCGTTAATATCTATAAATAATATGAATAAAATTAATGTTTTTCATTTCGAATAATAATTTTATTTAAAAATAAAATTTTTGTTTTTGTGTTTTTTTTCGTGACTCTTTGTAGCATTTAGAATTTACGTGTGGCTCTTTCGGCCTCGGCCGAAACAGTACATTTTTTTTTCACCGGAGATAGTGAAAGTTGGGGAAGAAAATATAAAAAAAGTTAAAAATTCCAAAATAGTCCTAATTTTATGATGGTTCCTTAATATATTTGAACTACATTGCATTTGGGTATGGAGGAGCAACGATCTGGAAGTATTTTACATAAAAGATTTACTAACTATAGCCTGGTTTGTAGATGCAGTTAAAGAAAATACATGAAAAGGCACGATTTTTTTAATTAAAAAAATTTAAATATTTCAAAAATGGTGACACTTTTACCCGAAGTTTTTTTGTTTATCAGGGAGCTCACCCCCCACCTACCTTCCCCTAAAGTTTGGCACGTTACTTCTGGGACGCCCTGTATNTTAAAAAAATTTAAATATTTCAAAAATGGTGACACTTTTACCTGAAGTTTTTTTGTTTATCAGGGAGCTCACCCCCCACCTACCTTCCCCTAAAGTTTGGCACGTTACTTCTGGGACGCCCTGTATATTCATTGCTTAGTAGAGTATCACAATCTTATTTAATTCTGATGTGCCTAATGTTCTCATTTGGGAACCAAATCTAAAATGCAATAAAAGACACATATATGATTTCTCAAATACATTTATTTTTGATTTTATCTATTTACTAGCAATTACCCGGCGTGCTTCGCTGCGCCTTAAATGTATATTTGTGTTGTAACGCTCCCCCTAAGCTCTTATGGCCTCATTTACAAAATATTTTTAAAGAACTTTATGAAGTTAGATTTAAAAAAAATCGATCTATGAAGCATTGTTTAATTTTTTTTTTGAGTTAATATATTTTCGAAGGTAATTAGAAAATATGTAAAGAACCGACTTTCTCTTGGAAATTTAATTTATAATCTTATAACTGGAGTCTACTATCGCACCCTTTCCTCAAACGTGTATTGATTCAATATTCAAATAACGTATATTTATATAATTTGAAAAAATCTCCCTACTATACAAATATGTACAGCAATATTAACTAATATTTTCAAATGTTGTGAGAGGGAGTAACAAAACAAAATTACTTTTAAGGCGCAGTGAAGCACGCCGGGTATTCGCTAGTGTCACATGAAATTAACTGAGCAAAGTACAATGAATAGCTGTTAAACAATGTTTCACGCACCGGCACCATCTACTTTAAATGAAACATACTTATTTTCGTGAGGGATACTCACACACCATATACTTTTCTATTGAAACTTTTCCTGAATTTTCTTAGCTATAAACCTCCAACGAATGCAAAACCGTGGAAATCGGTTCGTGCGTTCTGGAGTTATAGCGTCAGGAAGGAAAACCCTACTTATTTTTATATTAATTTTTATATTAAAGAAGATTAAAGAGCTGTCCGCATTACACAATTTTATTTTTCACAAAAACGGTATTCATGAATTTTTTAATTTTTTTTTTATTTGCTTCCGCATATTTTTGACATAACAGCTTTCATTTTATGCCCATATTAAACAAATACACCCAAGTTACCCAGGTCCACGTTTTGGTCTATATCTCGAGACCCTAGTCACCCAGCTATATGAAAAGTGCTCAATCTTAAAGCATTCATAAACAGCTTTCATTTGATACCCATATTAAACAAATACACCCAAGGTTACCCAGGTCCACGTTTTGGTCTATATCTCGAGACCCTAGTTATTTTTTAATTTTCTTTGCTACAAACCTCACGGAGCCCGAGCCCTTTCCAACGAATGCAAAACCGTGGGAATCGGTTCTGCGGTTCTTGAGTTATAAGATTACCAAGGAAATGTAACTTCTTTTTACATATGTATATAGATTTTGGATCATTCTTACCGAAAAGTGTGATACAATTGCAAAGCAAAAGTTGGGCATTAATGGGTTAAATAAATCAAGAACTGATCGGAATATGCATACAAAAAGGGCTTTAACTTTTTCTTTGTCAAAAATGATGAACGATCGCCCTTCACTACTTAATCTTTCTTTACATTCGCCAACGGATGGAAATACTTTTAACAAAGGTGAAACTGTTGACATATCATTTGATTGCATTTTTTGCGGATCTAAACATTCCAGCAATTTTAATTTGTCGTTACTAAAATCAAGTCTCTTTTTTATTTCGTCACACAGGCAAATATAATAATTGTTTAATAAAATCGCTTTATACATTATGCGTAGGGTTTGTCACCTGCTCTGATGCATTGGTGCTACACATCATTAGTCAGCCCAATACTGCTCTATGGCACTTTGGTGTGCTGGGATGCCGCAAAAAAATCATTATGCCTCGGGCCAATGTAGAAGGTTCAGCGCCTAGCGGCACTATGCATCGCGGGAGCGTTGAGGTCCACTTCGACGGCTGCTCTTTAAAAACCCCTTAGTTTACCGCCTATTGGCCGATTTGTGGAAAACCGTGCTGCGAAATTCGCACGTAGATTGACGGGTATAAGGAAATTCAATTTCAGAACCTTTGGGCACCGATTGATTGGGGCGGGAAGCACAAGCAGCACAGACTTCCTTTAAGTGGAAACGAACTTTTTGCCCAACGATTGAGGAGGAGGGATGGCACAAGGGAATGAAACATAGCAATAGATCCCTAAACATTTTCACGGACGGCTCTGAACTGGTTACGGTAGTCGGTGCCGGGATTTACTGCCGGGAACTGAACATCAGGCGGACGGTAAGGCTACCTGACCATTGCAGCATATTTCAAGCAGAGGTTTTCGCAATGAGGATATTGCAGAGCTAGCCTTCACCGAAACGACAGTCAATTCAAAATTAAACCTATTCCAGGCGGGAATTAAGGCAGTTTCCTTATATAGTATTTCATCCATAAACGTCCTTCGCAGCCGGGAAGCCATTGACAAGCTAGACGCTGACAAAAGCCTACATACCTATTGGGTGGCCGGTCACAAGGGAATCTAGGGTAATGAAATAGCAGATGAGAATGCAAAAAACGCCACCAGTCTTCCCTGGAACAGACAAACTACATTTGTATACACTTGTACAAAGAAATATACCATACGGTAAGATATACGATAACATGATTAGGCAGTTCAGGGCTAGATGGAATGAGTTAACCACATGCAAAACTGCAAAAAAACATACAAACGATTTTTGTTTTACACCGTCTCATACATGATGGTATTTTGCCTTGCCATATGGCAACACGGGGCTAATTTGGGCTAGCGAACATATCAGAATTTGGTAAAAAGAGAAACAGTTCCCATTATGGCAACGAACTTAAAAAACACTTAAATTATATATCATGCAAGATTGTTTTTTACTGTTATTTGTTACCAATAGAGTCACTAATGTTTTAACTAATATTTTATCACTGTCATATTTTGTAAATAAAAAAAACGCTTTCTATAAATTCATGCTTACTTCTTCATATATGACATTTTGATGGGTTTCTGTAACTCTTAATTTTGCCTAAAGAACACACTTGCATTACACTCAATACACAGCAAGGATCTGACGGAAGCGTATGCGTTTCGAAAGATACACCTTTTAGGAATTAGTTAACGTACATATAAGCATTTTGAAGTAAGCGGTTTTTATTTTAAACCCTCTTAAACATGATGTATTTTGCGTTGCCATATGGCAACACGGGGTCAATTTGGGTTAAAAGCATTCATTTTTTTCAATATATAGTCCAGCCATAAGAAATATGCATAGTTTGTATCATTCAGATCATTTAAAATGTGGGACGCGGATGATTCATTAAGTTCTTCAAATGAAAACAATAAAAAATAATGTTTTAAAGGTTGCCGTTGTCCGACTAAGCGCTCAACTGCTGCTTCCAAAGATAACCACCGCGTTTTACATCTTCTTCTTCTTTTTCGGCGCTGTCACCACCTAAGCGATTTAGTCCGAGTTCAGCAAAGCACGCCAGTCGTTTCTCCTCTGTGCCAACTGACGCCAATTGGAAACGCCAAGTGAAGTCAAGTCNGCTAGACGCTGACAAAAGCCTACATACCTATTGGGTGGCCGGTCACAAGGGAATCTAGGGTAATGAAATAGCAGATGAGAATGCAAAAAACGCCACCAGTCTTCCCTGGAACAGACAAACTACATTTGTATACACTTGTACAAAGAAATATACCATACGGTAAGATATACGATAACATGATTAGGCAGTTCAGGGCTAGATGGAATGAGTTAACCACATGCAAAACTGCAAAAAAACATACAAACGATTTTTGTTTTACACCGTCTCATACATGATGGTATTTTGCCTTGCCATATGGCAACACGGGGCTAATTTGGGCTAGCGAACATATCAGAATTTGGTAAAAAGAGAAACAGTTCCCATTATGGCAACGAACTTAAAAAACACTTAAATTATATATCATGCAAGATTGTTTTTTACTGTTATTTGTTACCAATAGAGTCACTAATGTTTTAACTAATATTTTATCACTGTCATATTTTGTAAATAAAAAAAACGCTTTCTATAAATTCATGCTTACTTCTTCATATATGACATTTTGATGGGTTTCTGTAACTCTTAATTTTGCCTAAAGAACACACTTGCATTACACTCAATACACAGCAAGGATCTNCCTGCTACCACAGGCGGGTTCCGAGTTGAATACTTTCAGAGCTGGAGTGTCGGTGTCCATTCGAACGACATGACCAAGCCAGCGGAGCCGCTGTATTTTAATTCGCTGCACTATGTCCATATCGTTGTAAAGCTCATACAGCTCATCGTTCCATCGTCTGCGGTACTCGCCGTCGCCAACGCGTAAAGGACCGTAAATCTTCCGCAAAATCTTTCTCTCAAACACCCCAAGAGCCGCCTCATCGGATGTTGTCATTGTCCATGCTTCTGCGCCATATACCAGCACGGGCATGATGANGAGCGTGGTTTTCGTACGTCGAGAGAGGACTTGCTGACTGTTTGTTTGATGACAGGAGATACTTCGTCTTGTCCTCGTTTACCACCAGACCCATTCGCTTTGCTTCCCTATCCAACCTGGAAAAGGCAGAACAGACTTCGAGGTTTTTGTTAGCGATGATAAAGCCTTGTAACCTATGCTTAGAAGGCTGATCCCGCGGTAGTTGGCGCGAATGGCGGAGTGCATGCCCTCAAATCGTAGTCCTTTAAGCGTTTGCCGTGGTCGTCATCATAAGGCGGGTCTCATCGGAGGCTTTGCCTTGCTTTTCCCTGGAAGTGGTTTTTACGTGGCGGGTCCCAAGCCCAACGCACAATCCATTACTCCCGTCCCAGCAAACCAAATACACGTTTATATTGCGAGCCGCTTGCTCCAAGCAGACACCTGCTTGCAGCCGCACCTACTGGTGAACAGACGCTGCAGACTTCAGTGAGCCCTTAAACCGAATAGGAAAAATAAGAAATGGTGTAGAATTCTTGAAAATCAATACTTTTCGATCCAAAAACTCTGGTTCTCTTCAGGATACTTTCAATAATAATACCCAGTTGTTTATTTAACCATTTTTTTGTACTCACTATTTTTTATTGGTCGCCCCATTGCATTCTTAGGGGGTTTTTATAGGTTTTTGGCGGACCTATAAATTATAGTTGCGATGAAAAAATTGTTAAATAAACAGCTGGGTATTATTATTGGGAATCTCCTACAGATGAACAGAGTTTTCTGGTAGAAAAATATGGATTTTTAACTATTCTATACCATTTCTACAAAAATTTGTTTTTTTCCCATATAAAATACATGGAAAACTTTGGGCGCTTTGAGCGACCTCTAAATATTTTTTGGTTTCAACATTAGAAAATACGGGTTTATTTTTTTTCGGTATAGAACAATCCTAGCGGGTGAGAGCATACAAATTCCGACTTTACTTTTTCACATGCCTAGTGCACACTGTACATAACCCTTGCTTTGCACTGTATTCAATATGAATTAACAGCAGCGGGCGCTCTCATTTGTGATTTGCAGGTGAGCAGCGCTGTTATGTGGGCATGTATGCTAGATTCTATAGGATTTTTAAAGTCCTGCAGTTCCATTTTTAGGAAGTTTTTAAATTTTTTTTGCCTAAGACAATGAGAGGCCCATCCAGAACCTATAACCACAATTTAAAAAAAATCGGTGCAGACGATCTCGAGCTTTGCGAACAGAAAAATCGACTTTCACAATATATATATTAGTATAGATATATAAATTCATATATTATAAATTCATATATAAGTATATCTGTGAAAAAGTACCTTATATGATTTAGTGAGAAGAGGGTCGAATTTTATTTCTTGCCCGTAGTCTGGGTTCGGTGGTTTGATAAACTCTAATGTTGATGATGTTAAGCCTGGACGAGCATAGTGAAATTTCAACATTATTTTTTGCTGAGAACAAAGGATTGTCCGCACTGCAATAGCTTTGTACGCCTGGCGATTTTCATTCGTTTGAAGCTGAAAATTTTCAACTGCTTTCTGCAAAAAATGTAAATAAGTTGTGATAGGTAAGTCAATAATTACACTACGAAACAAAATTGAAAAAAGTCAAAAAACTTGGAATGCCATATAGCACATGTTGTGAACCTGGTCGAGTAATGAAAAACTGCATAGTTGAAATTTCAAATATACCCTAAAAATCTTGACTAATGGCCAAAAAAAGGTTTTTCCAAGGTTACATTTTCTTTTTGCTTATAATTTCAACATTTCCGCACCGATTTTACATTTTGATGTCATTGGAAAGAGAATAAAAATATGCTCATAAGAGTATGTAACTTACCGGATTTCGGAATAAAGGGATGGCATACCTACCTTAATTATTCAAAAAAATAATAATTTTTACAGATTTTTTTTCGATTTGATCTCAATTTGAAAGGTTTTATATTATAAAAGTCTTTTGATAATAATTATGAGTGCCAAATAATTTTCTATATAGTCTCGAATGGGTCCCAAACCAAGCCCCAACTGGTCTCAAACTACTCCCAAACTAGTCTCGAACTCGTCCCCACCTAACCCCGAACTTGTCCCCAACTAATCCTGAAATGCGCCTGAACAAGTCGCGTCTTTATTCCCATCCCGTAATTATTATGAAAATACTTTTATAATATAAGTCTTAAAATAAAAGCCTTTGAAGACTTAAAAATATTTATCTCAATGATAATTATTATGAAAAAACTTTTATAATATAACTCTTAAAATAAAATTCTTTGAAGACTTTAAAATATTTATCTCTCCGGTAATTATTATGAAAGGACTTTTATAATATAAGTCCTTGAATAATAATTATAGATGACTCGAAAAATATTTATCTTAATATAATGACTTTTGATTGACTTTTATTCTTTTCTCTTATAATAGTTATTTATCTGAATTAATTAATTAATTAATTAATTTTACATTGCCTTTAAAAATCAACATTGATAGTTGATAGTTTTAATCAAGGCATATTAAATAAGTTAGAAGTGATTTTACCATTTCTCTCTTTTGAACACCGACCATAATGTCAAAAGATGCATAACTTTTAACCCTTTTCAAGTTGGCATTTTCTATTTTTACCTCGCTTTTATTAGCTCGGGATGTAACTAGGTAATATTGATGTGCCTAAAAGATGCAGCGATTTCCATTCTCAGGTTACATACCAGATGACAGTACGAATGGGAATTGCTTTAAACTTCCATTCTTAAAGTAACCTGATGACAGTACGAATGGAAAACTCAGCGGCTGCCTATTGCCTTTATGCGCCTAATACTATGCCGAAAATTTATTTTAAGCTGTCGTATGACAATTGTCAGTTTTATTGTTATGACCTACTGAGCAAGTGACAATGGCGAAACAATTTTTATATTGTGTTTTAGGCGCAGTAATTGTGACAAAAGTCATATGATGAATTTTGTCAGTGTTGTGGGAATAGGGCGGTTAGTTTTTTAAACTATAATTTTATTCATTAAAAATTCAATTGCGTGCTGTGAGCATGATTCAATAATAAAAGGTGTTGCTCAAAAAACAGTTTTCTCGCTCCCTCTTGACAAAATCGGCTCCCTTAGCAAGGTGCTATGTGTGGGTTCGTGTGTGTGTACAAAGTTTTTGTAAAACCTGATATACAGTTCAATGCGAGCGTGAGCGTGAGCTTTTTATTTTGACCAATATCTTCGTTTTTAATAAACTTTTTGCTATAGTTGAGACATGAAAAGATAGAGAATTAAAATATCTTTCAGAATTATAGAATAAGAACTAATTTAAAATGCATAATATGCCTTTTTTTACGAGCTCACACTCAACTGTGTGCGTACGCAAAACATTCGCATGTGAACGGCAAGTTTTGACAGATGTGTATGAGCATCCACAAGAATACAAATGGATATTTTTGCCTTTGCGAACGTTTACGTTCACGCTCGCATTGAACTGTATATCAAGCATAGGGGAGTTAAGGGAGTGTCAAAACTCTAATGCCACTATTGAGCAAACCTTTATTTATTGAATCATGTGCTGTGAGATAGTTTTGAATTGTGTGTGTTTTTTGTTTGTTTTTCGACCACATTTATTTATTTATCTATATATAAAATAATAGCCGTCATCCCTTGTCAAATTTGGTTTGGAGACAAACCGGTTTCGGCATTGGCACAATACATCATACTCCTACCCTGTCAGAAACACAAACAACCAAAAAGAAAATAATAGCCGTTTTCGTTGTTCGGAGTTAACTCAAAAACTACTGCATAGATTTCAGTCAAATTTTCAGAGGTTATACCTTGAATACATGGCCCTATTATAGGCTACCAGAAAATTCGCAAGGTGGCGCTGGGGTCGAGTTATGTATAAAATTCCCTTTTTGAACCGATTTCGTTCAAATTCAAAGCGTGTGCTACCTCCATGATGAGAAATACGTATGCGAAAAACACATCCGCAAGGTGGCGCTGGAGTCGAGTTATTTATAAAAATCTTATTTACGAACCTATTTCTTTTAAATTCAAAATGTTAGTTACCCATATATGTAATACTCCTATATTGGCAGTAAGAACTAGTACCATCCGAAAACACTACAATACAGATATATCAATAAACACGTACGAAAGAAAAGGAACACATACGTTTATAAATAAACATGTACACAACACATATACAAAAACGGCACTCAAGTACACAATACATTGACAAAAACGGTACTAGACTGTCTCGCTTTGATTTCGGAATGCTTACACATTGAGAAGTTAGCTTACTGCCAATATAGAAGTATTACATATATGTAGTTACCAGCATAATGGAAAATACTGTAACGCTTTTTTTTACTTGGTATGACTGGGTTTGTGTGAGTGTGTATCCGCCGGATGTGGAAGTCGCGATAGCATCTATGAGGCTTCCAAATTGAAAGCCAAGGGTGCGAGACCTTGCTAACCAGGCAGTTCGATAAGGTACCCTGCAAAAAATTGTGCGACTAATCTCCAAAGAGAGTATTCCGAGATTAATCTCAATCGGGTACAATTGGGCATTAATTAGTCCCAACTAGTCTCATACGGGTACTAATGGAGGTCAATTAGTCTCGACTCATCCCTTGTGGGTATAATTGGAGATCAATTAGTCCCGCACTCATCTCTAACGGGTACTATTAAGGATTTAATGATATGTACGCTCTTACTCAATGAAATTTCATGTGGGGCGTTGGCACTCAGAGAGAGTATTCGCCTAACAAAACTGAGCACCCCGGTTCGAATCTCAGCTGGCGAAATATTTTTTTATTTTTTAAAAGTGACTAGTCGCTTTTAATACCCTTTCGGGTATAAATGTGAACAATTAGTCTCTTCATAGGACATGCCCGAACAAAAGCGATCAGTTCATTCCATATAAAGAGATCAAAAGTTGTATTAGTCGCATGCTCCTTTGCGATTGCTCCCGGCGTCATCCCGGATTAGTCCCATTTTTTGCAGGGTAGTTTAGGCGTATGTGAATGTGTATGAGTGTGTGTATGTGTTAGTTTAGCTACCGTTTGAGTAGATATGTAAAACTTCGTAGATGTGTGGCTAATCGATTGAGCAACTCCCTCGGCTTGATCAGCGCCAATAAAATAGCGCTAGAGGAAGTTGAAGACTTCAGTCTCATAGAAATACGGTTTCAGTGTCGGGGCGAGCAGTCGCGAATGTCAAAGTATTTAGGGCAGTGCGGTTCAGTACATAATAATAAATACATTTCTATATAGAAAACGGTACAAGTTTTGGTATACGATTTATATAAATTCTGGAAACGGCCTGTTTAAGTGCAACTAACCGTTCTTAATTGGATACCGTCACGTATTAGAGCCTTCAGACCCACTAGTATTCTGTAGTTTTGCAATAGTTGGAGCGGAGGTAAGATATAATTTATTTAAAGTAAATTTGATGTAAATTGTAAAAAAGAGGGAAGCCGTGTACATACATATATATGTACGTGCAAATGTACCTACTTTCCCTCGTATGCATGTGTATGCAGATGTGCATAGACATCCACGAATATTAAGTATGTACTAATAAAACTTAAATGTTCGCAGGTCGCCAGTACTCAGGTGCGAAAGGACCTCGCGAGCATAAGTACTTGCTCCATCGAAACGCCATCTATTTCGTGCTCCAGTACAAGCAACCGGCCCGACGCAGGCAACAATTGACCATCGAGACCTAGTTCAAGCCAAATATATGGAATTAACTGCCACCTTTGGTACGCATGCATGCAACACGTCCATACAACAAGGGGAGCACACAAGATACGGGCACACATACACACGCACTTTAGCACAAGCAACGAGATACAATTTCACAGCGCCTGAGACCAGCATCGATGTTAAGACAAGAACAACAAGAATAAAGGGCAAATCAGCTGTACGAGAACAAGAAGAAAAAAAAACATCGAATCGAGAGCGGGTCAACGCCCGCGGTACAGAAAAGTGGACATTAAATTTGGAGCAGATTACCTACCAGCGAGGAGCTAGTGAAATTCCAGCGTGGGAGCGAGTAGAGTTACAGCGAGCTGGATTCGAGTGAGCTGAGTTCCGGGCAGAGGCGAGTGCACATGCATACATATTCATCGCTCGGTCAGCAGTGGCGCGATCATCCTCCCACGTCATCAAGAGAATCAAAGGGCTATAGTGTTGGTGCTTTATTTATATTTTTTATACCTGAGCGCACTTGTGCACAAGGGTATATTAATTTTGTTCACATAACGGTTATTTGTAACAGCCAAAACTAATCGAGTCAGATATAGACAAATGTACACATACAGGGGCGCACCCAGGAATATATTTTATATTCCTGAAGATATATCACCGGGAAATACTGAAAATTTGCTTCAGATAATACCCTCTTTAATATACATTTATGCAAGTTTTATGTACAGTATGTAATAAATAAATAAACGTTTTAAAGTTCATAAACTGCACTTTATTTACAGATTAACAGAACTCAAACGCTTTTAACCGACTTCAAATAAAGGGAGGTTATCATCTCGCCGGAATACATAACTTTGGACCACGTGACCCGATTTCAATAATCCTTTTTTTATTAGAAAGATAGTACCTCAAGGTTCGTCCCGTAATTTGTTTTAGAGATCCGATGATTGGATCATGAAGAAATTAACGGTACCCCTAAATTTGAATATGATAATTGAAGTCGGTTGTGTTCTTTCCTTAAAAACTACTTGCTTAATAAAAAGTTCTATAAACTCAAGATGCGCTCAACTTTCAAAAGTACCTAATAAAAAATTTTAGAAAAGAGTCAGTAGAAATAAATTTATTGATTCCATGAATTTTTGCACTTCTATGTTCATTTTTTCGATTTCTGATTTTCGATAGAGATGGTGATTTTTCACGATTGCAAAATTTTTTTAATATTTCAAATACCGAAAAAATTAACTGAACTCTCAAGAAAACCGAAAAATTCATATAAAACGACGGACGAGAAATGGAAAAGAAATTTTCTTCTACCAAAATTTCTTAAATCAGTTTGCAGCTCTCAAGAAAAAAAATGCTCGTATATTTATTCCCTCATGAAAATTTACAGCAAAAGCAAAGCGCTTTTTCAAGCAACAGAAATTATAATAAATATTTCTTATAATTTCCTTGAGAGCTGGATTCTTAGCTTTAAGATCAGATTGTATTTGAGGTTATTAGCTTTAGGGGGGGTTTGAACCCCAAAACCCGCCCCTTGTGTGCGCTAATGTATACATAAATGATCAGGATGAAAAAAGAAATCGATTAAGCCATGTCTGTCTGTCCGTCCGTCTGTCCGTCTGTCCGTCCGTCCGTGTACACGATAACTCGAGCAAAAATTGAGACATCTCAACGAAATTTGGTATGTAACCTACATCCAAGGTAGGTTGATATTGACTGTAACCACGCCCACTTCCCATATAACGGTAATTTCCAGAAATACGAAAACTGCGATATTTTAGTAACTACTGAAGATAATTCACTCAAAATTGATATTTACAATAATTTTTAGACGAAAAATAAGAATATTATAAATTTTTGGAAAATGGGCGTAGCCACGCCCACTTATGGTTACATGTGTATATCTTGGTAACCGCTGCACCAATTTCTTCCAAACAGTTCTTGGCACAGTTGTTGGCCTTGGTACAGCATATAAAATCGCCGAAAATTTTTAAAATCGGACGATAACCACGCCCACATTCCATATAACGGTAATTTAGAGAAATACAAAATCTTCGATAAATCAGTAAATATTGAAGCTAATTTATTCAAAATTGATGCTTGCAACAATTCTTTACCATGCAATGCGTTTATGGTAAAATTTTGGAAAGTGGGCGTGGCACCGCCCACTTATGTTCACATATATGTGTATCGGTAACCGTTCCACCAATTTGTACCAAACTCGGTACGGTTATTGTGCTTGCCACGTAAAAGCAATACGTTGAAAATTATTGAAATCGGATTAAAATTGCGGCAGCTTTTCATATAACGGTAAATTTCAAAAATGCTTGAAACTTCAATATTTCGAAATTGGAGGACGCCAATTTACTCAAAATTGATGCACCCCGACTTACCATCTAGCGGTAGGTTTCGGAAAGGTGAAAAAACATATATTTAATACTTGCGCCGGTATTTAATGTTCGGCTCCGCCCGAACTTAGACTTTCTTACTTGTTTTAGTTTGTTTTGCAACTTACCGAATTTCTGAAGTTATGCATTTTATGAATTTTAGTTTAGGTACTCTTTTGCTTAGGTTAATTATTTGAATTATTAATTATCCGAAGTTCTTTGGATTTCGTTTTGCTTCACATTTTTATCAATTAGTTTGTTTCCAACCACGGTTTCTGATTTCGCTTTAGTTACCTTTTAGCTTATATTTTCCTTGTTTTCGACCACATGGTCTTTTGTTTTAGTAGTAAAATTTATACGTTTAAAGAACTTAATTTTCCGCATGATTATAATTTGAGTTACCTGAGAAATTTTACCGGAGTTTGCAGCACTTATTCATATTCACTTGTCTTGAGTTCGGTCTTTTTTTCTCACATTTCATTTTCTTATTAGAACTTAATTTCGCCATTTTTTGCCTTCGTTTATCTGGGGTTTTCACTTAATTTAGATATTTGTTCTTAACCTTAGCTTGGTTTCTTAAATCGATCGGTTCCCCATTTTATTGATTTAATATTTAATTTTACTATTTAATTAGGTTTGTCGGTGCATAGATAGGACTCGCTGATTGCCCGCTAACACGAGCGAGTGACTAGGAAAATAGACAGACCAGGGATGCCGTTTGGATCTAAATAGATCCAATTGGATACATTTTTAGACGAATATTTGCGGGATACTTATTTTGTCCTATCAGTGGAAATGTGGATACTTTTTTAAATAGGCCAAAATTTTATATTTTCTATAGTTTTTTCGTTCAAAAATAGATTTTCATTAATGACGTTTTCTAAATGTTATAAAAATCGCTACTTAAGCGTGAAATTAGAGCATTTTATTTTTTGTGAATGAAGCAATGAACATAAGAAGAGATCTCACCAAAGCAGTGTAATAAGAGCTTTAACAGACGGCAGCGATGATCCGGATCAACTCGGGAATTAACTGCAGTTAATCCGGAATAAGTCCCAGTTAATCCCGATCAACTCGGGAATTAACTGCAGTTGATCCGGATTAAGTCCCAAATAATCCCGATCAACGCTGACGTCTGTTTAAGCTTTTAGGCGCAATTGTTTATTTAGCTAAAAAAATGCTTTAAGCAAGATCTTAATATATATATATAAATTAAATATATCTTTCATATCACATATCTTCATTTGTTAATATAAAAAGAAAGAAGATCTCAATGTAGTTTAAAATACACTATTTAAAAACTAAATTTGATTTATTTAAGATCATTTTTATGAATTTTACTGAAAAGACTTTAAATACACTCTAATTTTTTTTTGTTTATTTGCGCATATTAAGAAAGGTAACCATTTTCCTCTTTTAATGTGTGCAAATTTGCACACCGTATAATAAAATTAAACACTGCCTGTTTACTTTAACATACCAAATTTGTCGCAAAGCGCAAACTAACACATAAAATGTTTAAAATAGAGTAAATGTAAGCCCCTAATGTTTATTATTTGTAGGAAATGTATTTTTAGTTTCAAAATTTTTGCAACTCTAAACATTTCATGTGTATATTTATGTGTATATTTTAAAGATCTCAAGTTCAAAATCGAATCCTGAACATCTTATACGTATGTATATTTATACAGATTCCTGTTGAAGAATAGATA
>NW_016158973.1:64351-69470 GCF_001687245.7 Rhagoletis zephyria | reverse complement strand
GTCCGTCTGTCCGTCTGTCCGTCCGTCCGTGTACACGATAACTCGAGCAAAAATTGAGACATCTCAACGAAATTTGGTATGTAACCTACATCCAAGGTAGGTTGATATTGACTGTAACCACGCCCACTTCCCATATAAAGGTAATTTCCAGAAATACGAAAACTGCGATATTTTAGTAACTACTGAAGATAATTCACTTAAAATTGATATTTACAATAATTTTTAGACGAAAAATAAGAATATTATAAATTTTTGGAAAATGGGCGTAGCCACGCCCACTTATGGTTACATGTGTATATCTTGGTAACCGCTGCACCAATTTCTTCCAAACAGTTCTTGGCACAGTTGTTGGCCTTGGTACAGCATATAAAATCGCCGAAAATTTTTAAAATCGGACGATAACCACGCCCACATTCCATATAACGGTAATTTAGAGTAATACAAAATCTTCGATAAATCAGTAAATATTGAAGCTAATTTATTCAAAATTGATGCTTGCAACAATTCTTTACCAAGAAATGCGTTTATGGTAAAATTTTTTAAAATGGGCGTGGCACCGCCCACTTATGATCACATATATGTGTATCGGTAACCGTTCCACCAATTTGTACCAAACTCGGTACGGTTATTGTGCTTGCCACGTAAAAGCAATACGCATACGAGTGTATGTGTATGTATGTATGTGGGCTGGCCGAGTGTTAATTTAAATTAAAAAACCCGATGCACTTGTGTTTTAATTATTTCATATTTATTGTACATTTAAACGAAGATAAAAACGTAGGCAGTTTGGCGACAGTTCATGTTGGTGGTTGTCGAGCGAGTGTATTTCGCTGTTCGGTTTTCGTTCGTTATTCGCTGTCCTGCTTTCAGGTCGTTCAAGTTGTTCAGGGTTGAAATATCTAGTCAATAGTACGGGTTGCCGCCTTACTCATTTCCCACATTCGGCCATCCTGCGTTCTCATTCGCCCCGAATGAGGGGTTCCATTTCTTTAAATAACCGGCTACAGTAGAGGTGCGTGATGTTCCCTCATGATCTCCAACTTTCTGAACTTCATACTGACCATGATTCAAGTTATTGATCACCTTGTAGGGTCCCAGGAACTTTGGTCGTAACCTCAAACCAGAGCCGAACTGAGTGCGCTAAATGGCGACGAGTTCATCAAGTTCGTATCGTTCCTCTTCCTTGCGTTTACTGTTGAAGGTCTTACGATTCTCTCCCTGGATTTTGGTAATATTCTCCTGAGCCTCTTTGCGTATTGCTTCTCGATCTTCGTCGATCTCTTCGATAGCGGCCCTCGCTAACAGTTCTTGCAAGTCAGGAACTTTTGGTGTACGCATCTCTATGCCTGTCAGGATCCTAAATTGCGTAAACTTTGTGCTGTGCGGCGGGCTGCTGTTGATTATCTGCTGGACTCGATCTACGTGGCGATACCACTGACCCGGATTCTCTTGGCACAATTTAGATATCATGGGCACAACAATTTTGTGTATCGTTTCTACCTGCCTGTTCCCACGCGGCACAACAATTTTGTGTATCGTTTCTACCTGCCCGTTCCCACGCGGCACGCCCGTCGCTATCAGCAAGACTTGTATACCTTCGCTCTCACAATATTCTTTAAAGAGGTGTGAGGTGAATGCTGAACCTCTATCCGCTATGATTCTCGCAGGGTTTCCAACGGTCGCTGCTTGTTTCTTCAGCCGGTCCACGACTGCTTCCGCTCCCGTATTCTTAGTTGGGTATAACCACACGAACTTAGATAACGCGTCCACGACAACTAACAGGTAGTTATATGCCTTTTTGGTCGTTTCCATCGGACCTACGTGGTCAATGTGGAACGTCCCCAGTGGCCGGTCATCTTTATTAATGGGATTCAGGAAGCCTTCTTGCTTACCCTGCTTATTTTCGGTCGCAATACAGCTTGCGCAGCTCCTAGCCACCTTCGTCACCTTTGAATTTAACTGAGGGATTTAGAAGTTTTTCTCTATCGCTTCCTGGGTCTTCTTAGCGGAAAAGTGTCCCTGGTCGTGCGCCATCTTCATAATCTCTCTTCCATTAACGCCGGAACTAAAGATTTTCGTACTCTTCTCTTTGTAGAACTTTGCAAACAGCCTTTACCCAGTCGTCGCTTTGCTGAGCCTGCCGCAACTCGACCCTTTTAGTCAGGAACTGACACTTGCTCCATTTAATCCGTAAGCGCCTTGCTGCCGATACTGTCAACACGCGTTCCAATTTCCGGAGACCATCTGCTTCATCCTTAGCGGGAATGATCAGATCGTCCATATAAACCACCACCGTTCCGTTCTGTATCAGCTCTCTTAGCACAGCGGAAATGTACCTTGTAAACACGGCGGGAGAGTTGGATATGCCAAAAGGCACGTAAAGGAACTCGTATTGGCCGTTATGTGTCACAAACGACGTGTACTTACGAGAACTAGCCTCTACCGGCACGTGGAAGAAACCGTTATTCAGATCCAAGGTGGTGAACACTTGCGCTTCCTGTAACTGCTCGATTACGTCATCGATTAGTGGCATCGGGAAGTGATCTCTGATGATTTTCTGATTTAAGCGTCGGTAATCGCAGCATAACCTTTTTTCGCCGTTTTTTTCGCCACTAGAACAATAGGTGACACGTACTCCGCTTCACTTCAGCTGGGCTGAGTAATTTTCTCCTCGAGCCATTGATCAATTTGTTCCTCAACTACACATCTGTCAGCATGTGTGTTATGAACCCCGCAGCTCACCCCTCAACTGCTGTGCTGATGAACAGCAGGAGATGGTTCCCCTTACGGCCGCAGTAGCTAGGCAGTGTGCATTGGCTTGGCCCGGAGCTTCAGCTTCGTGGATTCGTACAAAGCCACTGTGACTGGAACCATCTATTACGCGGTGGCCAGGAATCACATACACAAATAATAAAAAAACTTGCACACTTGGAGTGAAAACACACGCGGAAACCTATTTATACTTACACTTGCAATCCACTATAACCTCCCACCATACCTATTCGGACAGCCAAAATGCTAGACAGCGCCTGGGTTGGTTAGGGCTGCCCCCTTTCCCCACCCTTCCATGGCTGTAAGTTGATACACAGCCCCGTTTGTTAGCCACCTCAAAACATAGTTTTCGGACTAAAAGATCTCAAATTAGCAATTCATACTTATGTACAATTTTATTAATAATTTCATCTTAAAGCTAATAATCCAACAATCTTCATGATGTGGACAGCCCTAATACTAAGGATAATTGAAAAAAAAATACGTCTTAAAAATGCCAATCTATGTATAGTAGGCAGCAAATAAAAAAAATACAAGGTATATATTTTTACAAAATTTGTAACTTGCCGTTGATTTTCCTTAGTGTAGCAGTAACCTACCTCAACTTTGGAAATTCTGAGGTCGTTGACCTTATCAGCAATGGCGATTAAGAAAGCAGTTAAGCGAAAATTATTTGTATGTTAAGCCGCTCAATTCTGTGTTCGCATAAAAGAGACTATCTATTTACATATGTGAGTACATATAATTGCAACAGTACATATGTATAAAAATGTGTAACAAGAGGGTTTTGGCACGCGAAAAAAATCTCTGGGGCAGCAGTACATACATACATTCGTACATCTATTGAGCTTAGCTGTTAAACAGGCATATTTACATATATAATTTTATACATATGTAGGTACCTATATGCGAATATATGTATGTACCTTTCTTTTAGATATATATAAATGGCAATAATAAGAAGAGAGAAAGAAATGAATTGTATAGAACAAAACAACAACTTACTTTGACTCCATACGTATCCCACGACGCGTAGAAGGCCTTCCAGCGATGGCGTGATCAGGAACGGTAATAGTTTTTGTTTTATAAGTGCAAATTATGCTTTCTCCCTTCTACTTTCACTTTTACATAGACGAAAATAATTGGAATAGTGGGCAATAACGTTACTCCGCCATTTTCATATATTTTTTTTATTTTATTTTATTTTTTTTTTGTGTCCTAATAAAATAGACCGTACATATAGGAATGTTCACCAGAGAGAGAGAGAGCGCGGGTAATATAAAAAGAATAAGGCAAAAAGGTACAGCATAATACGTCGCTGGTACTTCTCACTAGGCAATCGCCATTGCTTTGTTTAATGGAAAATTGACAGATGGAGTAGGTTAGCGATGATTAAGTCAATATGTTAGCTTACTTATTTTTTTAATTCTATGTACATACATATGTATGTAAGTTAGGCAGCGAAAATGGTACCAATGTACAAGATTTGTGGAATTTCTAGTATATGTACCGATTACTTTCCCGAATTTAATGCTAATATAGTTACAAAAAAATAATTCTCTATCTTTTTTCTTTTATGATTGTTTTTTTTCTTTTGCTTTATAATGTAGTAGTTTAATATAATTCCCAAGTTTCAGATTTCATCGAATTTCTAAAAGTAATCGCACCGATAGGTTGGCTGGCTGCTTAGGTGGCTGGTGTCGCGGTAGATAGCTTTCAACAGCTCAAAATACCTGGTGTTCCTTATGTAGTTTAAAGTAAGCCGGCTGGAAATAGGAGTAGGTTTCGATTTCCTCGGTGGCACTTGGAAGTGCTAATCAGCGTCCAGTCTGGCCGAAATGGGCTGCAGAATTATCGCCCGGTGTTTATTCACGTGGCTTGTGATTTGCGCGGAATTATGCGAATTGCGAATAGTTTACGAAAAAAAACATTTGCATCTATAATTTTATGCACTTTTAACTTTTAATTTAACCGGATTCTCGGGATACAACGCGATTAAAGTGTGACCGTCAAAAGGTAATTTCTGCTTTATACTTCGTTGGCTGTCTTTATGCGCAAGGCCGCAACGATGTTTCCTCGAACAGGTTCGGATACCAAAAAGGCAGAAATTCGTAGGCGGAACTCTCACCTAGCTCATTTTGTAGCTAGATCCGTTCGATGAATCGAAATTTATCGATACATCTTAATGTCATTTTGACATGCCAGTGCTATTCTTCTTCTTCTTCTTATTTGGCGCTGTAACCGCCTAAGCGATTTTGGCCGAGTCCAAAACAGCACGCCAGTCATATCTCTTCTGTGCTAACTGACGCCAATTGAAAATGCCAAGTGAAGCCAAGTCCTTCTCCAC
>NW_016158973.1:54372-59884 GCF_001687245.7 Rhagoletis zephyria | reverse complement strand
AATACCCTCGCTGTTACTTTGAGCTAGAACCGCCCCGATACCAAGTTTACTGGCATCGCATTGAATTAAGAACGGTTCGCTATAGTTGGGAGTTGCTAAAACTGGTGCCGTACAGAGCTTTTCCTTAAGATTGTCAAATGCTTTTTGAGCTTCTTCGCTCCATTCAAAACTCTTACCTTTCTTAAGCAGATTCGTTAGTGGCGTTGTGAGGCTAGCAAAACTATCTACAAACCTACGATACCATCCCGCCATACCTAAAAATCTACGCAGTTGTTTTACGTTCTTGGGGGTTGGATAATCTGTTACGGCTGAGATTTTATCCGGATCTGTTCTCAAGATACCATCACCTATAATATATCCTAAATATTTTATTTCTTTCATACAGAATTTGCTTTTCTGGACGTTGATGATTAGACCTGCCTCTCTTAGATGGTAAGCAACAGCGGACAACACGGACATATGCAAATCAAATGTCTCCGATACGATCAGTAAGTCGTCTAAGTAGACGAAGACTTGCTCCTTCAGTCTAGGAGGAATAACATGATCCATTAATCGACAGAGTGCTTGCGGCGCATTACAGAGGCCAAAAGACATAACTTTGTAGCGATACAAAGGACGATTTGGTACTGTAAAGCAAGTATAGTCCCGCGAATTTTCAACCAGTGGAATCTGCCAAAAAGCGCGACGAAGATCTAATGAGCTAATATACTTTGCTTTAGGTAATCTACTTAAGATGCCTTCTATGTGGGGTAATGGATAGGCATCTTTGATTGTCACACTATTGACTTTCCTGGAATCGAGACACAGACGGACTTTATCGGACTTCCTAACGAGCACAACCAGACTAGACCACGGACTGTTAGGGGATTCTTCAATTACTCCTAACCTTAGCATCTCATCGATTTCTTTGTGAACAAGTTTTTCAACTGCGGGAGAGATCGAGAACTATCTCTGTTTGATCGGACGGACATTCGATTCGAGTTCAATAATATGCTCTATTACTGAAATCTTGCCTAACCCTTCTTTCTCGTAACTCGGAAATAAACTTTTAATAACATTTAAACGTTGTTGTTGCTCCTCATCCAAGGAAATCCTGTTCTCATCATCAGACGTGATCTCTGAAGAAAATTCAATTTCGGAAATCAGATGTGGAGCTATCTTAAATTTGGACCAAAAATCTACACCTAGTATGACTTGCTGTGATAAACTTGGTAATATAAAAAACTTTATAGTCTCGGTTTTTTCTTTGAAATTAACATCCAATGATGCAGTCCCAAAAACAGTCTGTTGTCGTCCATCTGCTGTGCATACTAGCGTTTTGTGCTGTCTCAGATTTTCATTACCACAAATTTCTTTAGCCAAAGTACTACCTATGCAGGAAATTTGCGCACCACTGTCCAATAAACCTAGGTAAGGTTTGTCTCGAATGCAAATCTGTGCATACGGTCTGGTATCTGAGTAATTTCGGCTTTCGGAGGAGACTATTTTGTTTACATTACGGCATTGAATTTTTACATCTTTCCAAAATTTGCGCATACGGACTGACGAACGTTTCGGACAACCTATGATCGTATTATTAGATGGATTATTAAAAATTCTCTCTCTCACGGTTTTATATTTACTTAAACGTTCTTCGTATGGAACAACTTGAAACAAATTCGAACAAATAGCATTTGGGTTATTGGACTTATCTGAACGTAGGAGTAAAATCTTATATTCGGCTGTAGTACTTGCAGGTTGTTTTGCGTCTTCTGTCACTTTTATTTCTCTGGATTCAGGGGTTGGCGAGGATTTGCCTTCAAAGCCTCGCCCTTCTGCCCGTTTCCCGGATTACAGGTGGGACAGTGGGGTTTATATATTCCGGAAGCGCCGCAGCCATAGCAAAATATGGCCCGCTCTTCAAGACAGTCAAAGAACCGGTGGCCCTCTTTTTGACAGTTCCAGCATTGCAACTTCATTCGTTTTGTTATTTCATCGATCTCGCAAGAAGATTCAATATCTTGATTGTCGTATAAGTAAGTTTGAGACTGCACTTCACTAACTTGTCTTCGAGGAAACTGACGTGAATTATTATTCGGGGTAGCAAATTGATTCGATATACCAGCTTTACTCATCTCCTGCACTAATCTTTCACCCTTCAGGCACAACCTACGCAACTCGGCTAGTGAATGAATATTAACATACAGCAGCTGTTGCCCAACCGAAGGGCGAAGGTTACGCTGCAGAATCTCTACAAGCTCTGCTTCCGTTAAGGGATTTTGTAAGTTTTCAGCAATTCGCAAAATTGCGTTTTTAAAATCGTCAAATGACTCCGACAAGCCTTGCTTTCGAGCTCTTATTTGCTCTTTAAAATCCGTGTCACTTCTGTATTCCTTGAAGTTAGTTCGTAACGCTTCACAGAGAGAAGGCCAAGAAATTCGGTCAACCGATCGTCGGTATCGCCAATACCATTCCTTGGCTTCCCCTGTAAACAGACTCTGAACATGCTCACAGAGCAGTGTGAAATTTCCATTCAAGGCGTCAATAACTTGGCACTCAACCCTATATATAAAGCTATCCAGTGATAGTTTTGATGTACCATCAAATTTTAAGTCCCAGCTTGACACTAATTGCGCAACTCTACCTGTGTTTGGTAAGCTCGATATATCGCTAAAACGAAACTGATCGATCTGTCTATTAAAGTTGTTGTTGAAAATATTCGGAATATTCGGCACATCCCGTGTCAAAAAGGGTGTAGAATTGTTTTGCTGCCTATTCCTATTTGGATTGGATTCTTGCCTACTGGGCGTATGCATTGCTTGAACTGGCTCAGCAGCATGTGGAGCAACATTGTTGCAATGGAGCCGACTAAAAAGCGTATTGAGGCTACTTTCTAATCTTTGTTCGACCATCTGAAAAATTCTATTCTCCAAACCATCGAGCATTGTGGCTTGCCGGGCCGAGATAACTGCTGATACCAAGGTTTGGATTCTGTCTTCCTCATCCCTATTGGGTGCATTATTGGAAGCTGCGTTAACACTTTCAGTGCCACTGGTAACACCAGTAGCACCTTCGATAGGTGGTGTTTTGTGTGCAGGCAAATGCGGAGGCTCTTCGGTTGTATTAGCCTGAGCAGCAGTTTGTCCAGCTGTACGGCCACGCGTTCTAGCTCCGGTGTTTGTTGAGAAATCACGGCTTGTACATACTGAACGACAATTCGGACACGAGTTTTTGCGTTTGAGCCATGTTAACAAGCACTGTCGATGAAATTTATGTGCGCACGCAGTTCGCAAAAAGTCGTCGTTGTCGCTAATTTGCTCACGGCATATCGTGCACACATTGGCTTGGTTAGCCAAGTCTTCTCGACCGTGTGTCAAGGGCATTTTTTTTTTCATTTTTTTTTTATAAATTAATTTTTTTTTAATTTTTTTTTTTTTTTTTTTTAATTTTAATTTTCCGAAACTGGGGTTTGTTCAGGAGTGAACACAAAAAAGTATCAAGGTTGAATGTCAAAAAAACTAATTCAAATAAATGATTACAGAATTTGTATTAAGGTAAATTCGCATATAAATCATGCCGCAAGAAATCTTATAAATGTAAATATATTTAAGTAAATATAAATTAGAAAAATGCAAACAACCGACAAGCAGTACAAAATGGTTATTAGTCCTACTTACTATGCTTTAAGGCTGGCTAAAACAAACAACATTTTGTTATCAGAACAAGGTTAAGAGACAATTAGATTGAATGAGTGGTTGCAGTTCCTAAAAATTGGTTATAATTCGAGAAGGCCCCAAGATTAAAATTTCCAAAAATTAGAAATTGCTTTCATAGGTATGCGAAAAATATATAAAACATTTAAGTAAAGAAATGCGATTAAACTTGAAGATCAATCAGTTGAATATTTGGTTAACTTGCAACTTTTCTTGGTAAGTTAAAACTGCATATAGCTGTTTTAAACAAAACTCCAGAGGAAAATTTCAAGAAAACCTTAATCCAGAAATGCATGAATCTATAGAAACTTTGTATTTCAAACCAATCTAATATTGAGGTCAATTCTCAATGCATATAGCACTGGAGAAGCAGAATTCCAAAGCAACATTGAGAGATTTTGAAAAACAAAACGGAACTTAAAAGAAATTACAAATTTAAAACTTGTGTTGGACAGACATTGACTTGTAGCCATGTTTTTGTTTTCTGTGCTTCAAACTACAAGGAAACTATACCAAATCACGGTGATCACGGGCGGAACAAATAAGGTGAAACCCACTAATGGTTAGCATCGAACGTCTACGTGGGCCCCACGTTGGGCGCCATTTTATTTATGTTATGAACCCCGCAGCTCACCCCTCAACTGCTGTGCTGATGAACAGCAGGAGATGGTTCCCCTTACGGCCGCAGTAGCTAGGCAGTGTGCATTGGCTTGGCCCGGAGCTTCAGCTTCGTGGATTCGTACAAAGCCACTGTGACTGGAACCATCTATTACGCGGTGGCCAGGAATCACATACACAAATAGTAAAAAAACTTGCACACTTGGAGTGAAAACACACGCGGAAACCTATTTATACTTACACTTGCAATCCACTATAACCTCCCACCATACCTATTCGGACAGCCAAAATGCTAGACAGCGCCTGGGTTGGTTAGGGCTGCCCCCTTTCCCCACCCTTCCATGGCTGTAAGTTGATACACAGCCCCGTTTGTTAGCCACCTCAAAACATAGTTTTCGGACTAAAAGATCTCAAATTAGCAATTCATACTTATGTACAATTTTATTAATAATTTCATCTTAAAGCTAATAATCCAACAATCTTCATGATGTGGACAGCCCTAATACTAAGGATAATTGAAAAAAAAAATACGTCTTAACAATGCCAATCTATGTATAGTAGGCAGCAAATAAAAAAAATACAAGGTATATATTTTTACAAAATTTGTAACTTGCCGTTGATTTTCCTTAGTGTAGCACTAGCCTACCTCAACTTTGGAAATTCTGAGGTCGTTGACCTTATCAGCAATGGCGATCAAGAGAGCAGTTAAGCGAAAATTATTTGTATGTTAAGCCGCTCAATTCTGTGTTCGCATAAAAGAGACTATCTATTTAAATATGTGAGTACATATAATTGCAACAGTACATATGTATAAAAATGTGTAACAAGAGGGTTTTGGCACGCGTAAAAAAATCTCTAGGGCAGCAGTACATACATACATTCGTACATCTATTGAGCTTAGCTTTTAAACAGGCATATTTACATATATAATTTTATACATATGTAGGTACCTATATGCGAATATATGTATGTACCTTTCTTTTAGATATATATAAATGGCAATAATAAGAAGAGAGAAAGAAATGAATTGTATAGAACAAAACAACAACTTACTTTGACTCCATACGGTATGATCCCACGACGCGTAGAAGGCCTTCCAGCGATGGCGTGATCAGGAACGGTAATAGTTTTTGTTTTATAAGTGCAAATTATGCTTTCTCCCTTCTACTTTCACTTTTACATAGACGAAAATAATTGGAATA
>NW_016158973.1:48776-54347 GCF_001687245.7 Rhagoletis zephyria | reverse complement strand
AGAGAGAGAGAGCGCGGGTAATATAAAAAGAATAAGGCAAAAAGGTACAGCATAATACGTCGCTGGTACTTCTCACTAGGCAATCGCCATTGCTTTGTTTAATGGAAAATTGACAGATGGAGTAGGTTAGCGATGATTAAGTCAATATGTTAGCTTACTTATTTTTTTAATTCTATGTACATACATATGTATGTAAGTTAGGCAGCGAAAATGGTACCAATGTACAAGATTTGTGGAATTTCTAGTATATGTACCGATTACTTTCCCGAATTTAATGCTAATATAGTTACAAAAAAATAATTCTCTATCTTTTTTCTTTTATGATTGTTTTTTTTTTTTTGCTTTATAATGTAGTAGTTTAATATAATTCCCAAGTTTCAGATTTCATCGAATTTCTAAAAGTAATCGCACCGATAGGTTGGCTGGCTGCTTAGGTGGCTGGTGTCGCGGTAGATAGCTTTCAACAGCTCAAAATACCTGGTGTTCCTTATGTAGTTTAAAGTAAGCCGGCTGGAAATAGGAGTAGGTTTCGATTTCCTCGGTGGCACTTGGAAGTGCTAATTAGCGTCCAGTCTGGCCGAAATGGGCTGCAGAATTATCGCCCGGTGTTTATTCACGTGGCTTGTGATTTGCGGATTCTCGGGATACAACGCGATTAAAGTGTGACCGCAAAAGGTAATTTCTCCTTTATACCTCGTTGGCTGTCTTTATGCGCAAGGCCGCAACGATGTTTCCTCGAACAGGTTCGGATACCAAAAAGGCAGAAATTCGTAGGCGGAACTCTCACCTAGCTCATTTTGTAGCTAGATCCGTTCGATGAATCGAAATTTATCGATACATCTTAATGTCATTTTGACATGCCAGTGCTATTGGCTGCGTTTATTATGCACTAGATTATGCTTGAGTTATTAATTAACTTATAGATTAAAACAACTAAATGAAATACAAAATTTTAGTTTAATATTTAATTAAAACAACTATAATCGCAAACTCATAAAGAGAATGCAAGTAAAAAGAGTCGCTTGAAGTATAAAAGAGTCCAAGATGGAATGGGGATAAGTACATGTACAACCGTACATGTGATAGTCTTCTCGGCGGCTGGTAGACTGGAACATCATCGACAAGTAATATTTTCATCGCCACAGGCGACTCGGTATTTCTCTCGGTCTTGTATGCAGCAACGAGACTTCGTACCGCCTCTGCGTCGGCTCGTTTCAGATGGGACAGATCCAACTCAGACTCCCTTATGTTGGAAATTAAACAAAGTTTCTGGAATTCTTCCGTAAGGTCGTTCCCATGCTCACTGGTCCTGGCGTTCGGTGATGACAGGACCTGCTGGCTCCTTGACGACTTTTTGTGGATTGCGGGCTTCCATTGCCTCCACCTCACGTTCTCTCGAGCCTCCTGTTACGCTCTGCTTCATTCTCGACGTATTACGGGCCTTAGTTGCCTTCGCCTTATGCTTATCAGTAACACCGCTCAGGTGCTTTGCCACAACTTCATTTGTAGCATTGCATCCCTTTGTACGTACCTGCCGATCACCTGTTGTCCGTTCACTGACATTGGACCTAGCCACAATGACTTCTTCTCGTCCTTTGGCGCTCTTAAGTTTTGCCGCGTTTACTCCGAACTGGCCCTTCACCTGCGTGGCCTTTACTTTGAATTGTACGTCGTCCTCTCTCACTACCAAGTCCACGTATCGTAATATGTCATTACCCAAAACTACCGCATAATGCAAATCACGTTCTCTGGCGACGTGAAATGTTACTGAAAAAGTCGCCTCATCGATCGTTACTTCTTTGGTGAAACTTCCAATAGTTGTTAACTGGCTGGTGCCTATACCGAAGAGCATATTCTTCTCCTTGCTTAACTGGACATCCAATTGTAATATCATCAGCGTATCGTAACGCATCAGACTTAAGTCAGAGCCAGTATCTACCAGTGCCGACACATTCGAACCATTCAATACAAAATTCTCGAAAATTAAACCGCTCTTCTTCTTTGATATGGCGCTTTCGTTTCGCATGGCGTTAACGTTTCTGCCTTCCGGTTTGACATACCTTGTAACACTTCTACATTCCGCAGCTCGATGTCCAGGTTTTCCACAGTTGAAGCACTTTGAACGGTTGCGGCAATTTCTAGCGAAATGTGCTGAGTCGCCGCACAAAAAACATTTCTTCTCTCCGTTTTGTTGTTTTGATGCATCCTGACTTGATGGTCTGGGATGAATCGACCTGTTAAATTGTGGGTTACCTGTTCGAATCTTTTCGTATATTTTGGTTTGCTCTTTTAAGTTGTTCAGGGTTTTGGCTTGGTATAAATTTACCTTATTTGCCTTCGAGTCAGCAATGCCTTCAATAAAGTACTCTATTAAACTGGAATCGTCCAAGTTTATCGACTTTCCGATTTCCATTAACCTATACAAGTACTCTAAAAGGTCTTCATTTTGACGTTTGCTACGGTTCTTCAATAATCGGTGGACTTCAATGGATGATGGTGCTGCTCCAAACTCTCTACGCAGTGCTTGCTTGAGTGCATCCCAGATGCGTACCTCGTTTTGGCTGCGTATGAAGACTTTTGCAGCCCCTTTTAATAATTGTTTGGCGTAGATATACTTCTGCAACTCATTCCAGTCAACAGCCACGGCATTCTGTTCAAAATCATCGAGCCATTGTTCAACACTAGGCTGGCCCGATCCGGAGAACTGTGTCATCGAATCTTAGATGTCCCGAAGGGTGAACACTGACCGTTCGACTGTCCTATATGCAACCACACTTTGCCTACTTGCCACCTCATCATACTCAGACTCATTGTCGCTCGCCATCAGACCGAAGTGTTCGATGAGTCTGTCCTGCAAAGACACCTTCCGCCCTGCCGTCGATAACCCTAGTCCAACTAATCTGTCCTTTAATTCTGCTACCGTCAATGCCAGTATCTGTTGCTGGTCCATTGTTCCGTCCGATTACAAAAATTAAATTTTTACAATATTTGCAGGATCGTATCAAATGTTTTCAAATCGATCATGCTTATTACTTAAATATTTGTTTCAAATAATGTGTTAATACAATGACAACTAATGTTTCATAACCTAGCAGCTATTAACACAAACTTCGCAAAACAAATATACGTATATTTAAAATTTCATGGATACTTATTCCTTAACATCGGCGCCTGGTTGCCTGGAGTTACCCGTTGTCTCCCACGCCGCAGTCCTCTTGGCTCTTTACTTTTCTTCGATGCAAAAATTTGCGGTTCTACGACTCCGTATTCCGCAGCCTTGTGTGTTTTCTCTGCTTAGTGGTACCGTTGCTGATTCGCTGCCGTATAACACCGTTGTCTGCACTTTTGCTTTGTCGACGTCGCTGCTTTGATTTACCGCAAAGCCGGCTGTTTTCGGTGTACCGCAAGCCCTTCAGCAAACAATAGCTGACCTCTGCACCGTAGTACCACGTGGTCGTTTGTTTTAATGTAGCACCTACTACTGTGCTTACGACCAAAAAGTATGTCGCCGTTCGCAAAACCTACTCGCTGCTTTCGATGGTGTGCTTTGCGCAGAAAAATTTTGCGATTTTAAGCACTGCGCACACTACTGCTCCGTTGATTAACGCAAACGTTGTCTTGCGCAGTCGTTGTCGTAGCAGCGATATTTTGCGTTCGTCGAAACCAACGTCGTTGCTGCTTGCCAACTGCCTTGCGCTTTTGCACTCTTGCGCACAATTCGCAAATTTTCACGTACACAAAAAACGCTAATGCGTGCCTTTTAATCGCGTCCCACTATCTGGCACCAATTTTGTGGGCTGGCCGAGTGTTAATTTAAATTAAAAAACCCGATACACTTGTGTTTTAAATGTTTCATATTTATTGTACATTTAAACGAAGATAAAAACGTTGGCAGTTTGGCGACTGTTCATGTTGGTGGTTGTCGAGCGAGTGTATTTCGCTGTTCGGTTTACGTTCGTTATTCGCTGTCCTGCTTTCCAGTCGTTCAAGTTGGTCAGGGTTGCAATAACTAGTCAACAGTACGGGTTGCCGCCTTACTCATTTCCCACATGTATATAAGCCTTTGTTTTGCGTATGCGAATAAAAAAGGGTGTTCAAGGAGGTATAGCAGAGTGAAGAGACTAAATGATAAGAATTGAAGTTTGAATTTTCGTGTTTGATTATTTTTATTTTATTTTACTTTTTGTTTTTCTTGCGCTTTTTTTTGTGAATTCTTTACTTTTTGATAGATTTGCGTCTCTAGAGCCACGACTTTGAAGTTTTAGGAGGAAATTTGTTAGCAGATTAAGTCGGCTTGGTTATTTTATTTGAATGTGGTACCTTTTTATTTATTTTATTTTATTTTATTATAATATTAACGTTGTTCGAAACAACGAGTTTTGTTCGTTAGATTAATTAGATATTTAGTCCTTTTTTCCATCTACTTAGCTTTATTAAATTTAGACACACATTAGTACATATATTCAATTATATTTCGATTGTTACTGAATAAATGTGAAAAGGCATAAATGAATGAACTCATAGACGAATAGACCGACGGATTGCGTCAGGCTAAGGGGGCGCTGCAAATATGCAGGAGTCGGCGCAGCGCCCATGGCTGCGCATGTATAGCACGCAGAGGGGGTGGGATGGCTCTACCTAACGGGACGGGCCTCCTCGGACAGCTTGCTTTAATCTTCGCCTTAACTTTCTCCTTTCCATGTTTAGCTTCCCAAGTCAGGCATGACTACTTTGTTTGTTTGGATTGTGGTAGGTGAGGCAGGTGAGAACAACCCCGCCATCCAGCGAGCTAGAATGGGCCGGAACTACCATGCCTGAAAACCCACCTTGCCGCCACCCCACATAACATTGGCGCCCAACGACATAGCCCACTAGTATTTATTTCAAGTTACCACGTCTTTTACTTTTAACTGTTAAGCTGGGATCCCACGATTGCCGCAATACACCAATTATTGCCCCATCGTGTGATTTCACAATACATTGACTCATGCGGCAATAGAGGCCGATATTGTGCTTCCTGTGCCCAATCAAATACGGCCCGTGTGCGACAATCGTGTGATAGCTCGATTGGCAATCATGGGGCAATGAAAATTTCAAAATTGCGGCAATATTTATTGTATTCTTGTGCGGCAATTGAAGTGAACAATACACATCAATATTTAGGCTGTTTATTAATAATTTACTTTTTTGCTTCCTTATGTGTCCAAAAATCACTGAAATTAATATCCTTGTTTTCGGAAGCAACATAACTTTTAATTTAATTTGTAGGACTTATGTGGTTTTTACTAGACAATGAGCTATGGTTTTATAGGAAAAAATTAACATTAAACAACAGAAGAAAAAAGTCAAGACTGATCAAAACGTTAAGGTGCTATCTTTTGTTGCGAGCTGTACATATAATTATAAAATTTAATTCCAAACATAAATTATCTAAATTCGCAGCTTTCATTTAAACAAACATAACTCTTTTGTACCAATTTTACTTGTAATGAATAAAAAAACCTCTACGTAACAAAATTAAAAAGAAAACTGTTGCAACTTGAACTCCACATAGCACGTTGCAGTTATCGT
>NW_016158973.1:39298-48751 GCF_001687245.7 Rhagoletis zephyria | reverse complement strand
TGAAATTATAATTTTTCTTGAAGTCCGATAACGGAATCTTTGCCGCGATATATACCACCACAAGCAAAACTCATACAAGAAGAATACGAAAGGTATTTTATGTCACCAAATGGCGGACTGCCATGACAGTATAAATTTATTAAAAAAAAAAAACTTAAAAGTTCAATACAGCCCACGACAAAGCAGTAGAACCTCAACATTTTGACCAGTCTCGAAAAATAAAAAAAAACTATACAATCAAACTTCTAAATAAATGCGTGAGTTTTCGTTGGGCACAAGTTTTTGCTTCTTTGCTTTCAAACAACAACAAATTTGCACAAAATGAGCCCGCAATATACAAAGCAGATGCAATTGACTTATTTTTTTTTATTAAGAAGAATTTAGAGGTCAGCGCAACGCTTTATGGTCACAATTGCCGCATGCTCGAACAATCGTGTGATAAGTTTGGGGAAATTATTGTCACTATATTGCTTTTCGCCAACTTACGACAATGAGAATTGTATAAAAAGAGGCAACCGTGTGACTGTACAGAATTTCATTGGGACAATTTTTTTATTGTGCTCCAATACAGCACAATAAAAATTGTTCCAGATTGGTCCATTTGCGACAATCGTGGGATCTCAGCTTTAGTCTCTTTTCTTGTTCATCTGTTTCCTCTTGTTATTCTCCTTTTCTTCAATTTCCCTGTCCTTCCTTCTGGCTTTCTACCGGACGAGTTAGGGTCACAAAAGCAACGTCAATTGCGGTCACCGGAAGTGACTAGTGCTAGAGTGACAAACATGGGGGGAGTGAACACCACCGTTTCGAAGCACCTTCCTTGTTGCTTCAACGCGTTGTCGAAGTGGGGCTCGAAGTTGTGGTGTCACTAATAGTTTATGTTGTCAGAATTCGTGAAGACCAACTACAAGCTACCTAGCGTGAGATCCAGCATCGCGCACTAGTGAGGTTCGTGGCAAATATTCACAGGGGGTAACGGGGTCAGTGCGGCATCCGCCTCTAGAGCTGCGGCGCTGGCAATTGACATGCCACACTATATTGAAGAGTAGGAGGGGGTTAGGTGATATTAACTTAGGACTGGGGACAGACTGACTTTACGCTCTCTCAATGACCTGTTCAGGGTAACACCACACACACAAAAAAATATCAAATTAGAAAAACAACAACAAACACAATTAAAAATACATTGGTGTAGCTTTATATACTTGTATATATACATATGTGTAAATAAAAAGGAAGTAGAGAAAATAAATACTTTTTATTCTAAATTGAACAAAACCCCGCATTCTTTGAACAATTTACATTTTTATTAGATTGTACTTTATTTTATGATATCTATGTTTATATGTATGTACATTACATGTGTATTATTTTGACTTCATATTTACATTGTTTTTATATATAATTGCTGATTTATCATTTTTTTTCAACGGTTTTTGGGATTTTATCCGAACGTTTTAAACTTTGAATTTGGATTTAGATTTTTTTTTATATTCTTTATTTTTTTTTGTTTTTTTTTTGAATCTTGAGTTTAATTTTTGGTAGTCTTAAATTCTGAGATTTCTGTCTCTACCTTATATTTCGATTTTCCCATAGATTTTTCTTTACACAATTTTTTTTTCCATTCTTTTAATAGTTCCGTTGAGTTCGTGACGCTTGAAATTTTTTTTATTTTGGATTCTATTTTTGGGTTTTTAAGTTTTAATTTTAAAGCATTCAATTCTTGCTTTTTTTTTGTGTTGTTGAATTTTTATTTCTGCTTCGAGTCTGCCTGCTTTAAATATAATTTTTGGAATTTTTTTCAACTTACCATTGAATTTCTATGTTTAAATTAATAGTAATTCTTTCTTTATTTCACATTTTTGAGTTAATCCTATTTCAGAATTACAGCGTCCGTGATGCGGTTAAATTTGTATTTTTTTATTTATCTTTTCTTTAAATCGTTACTTTGATTTTGAAGTTCTATCTTGATCTCTTGGTTTTACAGTCAGATTGAATATAGTTTTTGTTTACGGTTTGCGATTTAAATTAATTATAGATGCAGTTTTTTTATATTCATTTGGATTTCTGGATTCTGAGTGATTTGAATTTTGTGGCGTTTGGTGTTTTGGTTCAGCGTTATTAATCAGATTTGTGAGTAAGTGTTGAGTGAATGGAAGATTGTGAGGTTGACGAGCGAGAGACTGAGGACAGAGTGTAGGTAGGTGGCCTTGGTCTGCTTGACTCTAATCCCAGGATCACCTGATGTTGTTTTGCAAGGGCGCTGGAAAACCAAATTGTTGGGTCGATATTCACGCAAATTGACACCGGCATTCTACATCCGGTGGATTTCTTCCCCACGGACTACCTAAATAGGTGTACTGAGAGAATAGTTGGAATCGCCAGCCGGGAGTCACGCCAACCAGCTATTAGGGTAACCGACCAATTATCTCTTAGCGTAACAGTTAATAGTCTCACCTTCTCACGAAAAATAGAAGAACTCGGTGAAATGTCTGAGCCAGAAAATTCCGGCGTTAACATGCCACAAAACGAACAGCAACCAGGGGGCTCAAAGTCTCAAGGTGGCGGGCTGAGTTCTGCAGCCATAAGCATAGAACAGCTAAGCCGATTAGTGGCATGTTAAATTTGATGGTACCTCTAACAGCATGACGGTACAGAGTTTTACCTTCCGGGTTGAGAAGATGAGGGAGCAATACGGGATCTCCTACTACCGGCTGATTACTGATTTTCATTGCCTGGTCACCGGCAGTGCCTTAAAGTGGTACTGGAAAGTGCTCGAGGATCATGCAGATGATCCCAATTTTGGATATTTTGAGCTCAAAGCCGAGTTGCTAAACCACTTCAAAACTGCCGAATCGGATTATGAGGTAATCCGAGAAATAATGGAGAGGAAGCAGACTCCTCAAGAAACCTTCGAGGAGTTCTACAGCGATGTCCACAACCTCACTTTCCGCCTTAAGGAAAAGATTCCGGAACACGAATTAGTAGGCATAATAAGAGGGAATCTCAAGCCGTACCTTGCAAATCTGATCTTTGCATCCCAGATGACGACTCTCGCAGAGTTGAAGTCAGAGTGCAAACGTGCGGAAAGGGTCATTAAAGAGAACAGGAACAGACCGAAACCAATTAATGAATTAGAGTTTATAAGTGAAGAAAAGGCAGAGGAGAAGGTAGAACAAAGAAGTGTAGAGGCGATTAAGTGCAATAAACCTCAACAAGTAGTGTCAGTCCCTAATAGAGTGCTCCCGTCCAGTAATCCCAATGTGCAAAAACCCACTCTCCATTCGTTATGTCCGTCTCCTTTCCACCTGATGTTGTGTCTCAATGTGGTCTACCCGTCGACTACTATGTTAAAAACCCACCTGACGCCCGGAAGGAAGATAAGTGTATGTCCAGGTTTCATGATATGGTCTGTTCTACGTGTGGTAGTAATGCGTCCGAAGCTGGCAGAAGGATCTCCCGGAGGAATTCCAGTGAATGAATCCGTGTTGAGTCCTGTGAGTATTTTAAGGAGAGAAGGGGGTAGTAAGTTAGATAAGGATAGTTTAGGAAAACTAAGGGGCAGAGAAATCAAGAGTTTACACGAAAGGAAAATAGCATATGAAGAAGCCCGAAGGCGCTTTATTTGCGAGGAGATAGTTAGGAAGAAAAAGAATAGAAACTATGAAAATATTAGGAAAATGAGGGAAAAAAGGAAGAACCTAAGATAAGAAGAATAAGCCAAAATATCATATCCACTATAGCAACGCTTTAAGGAGATAAAAGGTTTTTTGCAAAAACTAAGATCGGAGATTATGAAGTGTTCGCGCTCCTCGACTCAGGTGCAGGGGCCAGTTGCCTCGGGAAAAACGCTGAAAAATTCCTCGACGGCAAGGAAAGCCTCATAATGCCGATTAAAGGTCAGAACATCAGAACGGCCAGTGGGAGGGAAGTGTCGGTAGTCACTCTACCCGTCCTTTGGGCCTACGCCACTAGGGAGCTCGAATTTCTAATTGTTCCGGGACTTCAAGAGGAAGTATACCTTGGCGTTGACTTATGGCAGGCGTTTGGCATGAGTGTTGTGAGTAGGGGTGTGACTGCGAGTGTGAATGGTTCTGTTGTTGCGGAGCTGGTACCCGCCGATGGTGACTTAACCTTTGATGCGGTGCAACATGACTTGACACATGATGAGAGTGTAGCCTTAGAACGGATTAAGGCTCAGTTTCCTTCCTTTGCTGTGCTAGAGTTAGGCAAAACTGATAAAGAGGAACATGTTATTGAAGTTACGAATGAAAATCTCCCAGTGAAACAAAGGCACTACCCTATCTCGCCAGCAGTCCAAAAACTTGTTTACGCAGAATTAATTAGAATGCTAGACATGGGCGTGATAGAAGAGAGCAATAGCAGCTGGAATTCTCCAGTCTCGCTGTTAGTAAAGGGTACGAGAAATAGGCTTTGCCTCGACGCCAGAAAGATCAATGAGAGAAAAATAAAAGATGCATATCCACTTCCCCACATTGACGGCATTTTAAGTCGATTGCAAAACACGCGTTTTATTTCTGCTATTGATTTAAAAGATGCATTCTGGCAAATACCCGAGAAGAAGTCAAGAGAGACAACCGCCTTCACAGTGCCTGCGAGACCTCTTTATCACTTCAAAGTCATACCTTTCGGGTTGTGCAATGCTGCACAATGTCTGTGTGGGCTTATGGACAAAGTTATACCCGCTTATTTACGTGAGTCTGTGTTCGTGTATTTAGATGATTTGCTTGTTTTTTGTGAAGATTTTTTGTCCCATTTGTCTTTGTTAGAGAAAGTAGCTAGGTGTCTTCGTGAAGCTAAACTGACTATAAACGTTGAAAAGAGTAAGTTTTGTTTTAAAGAAGTGAGATATCTCGGGTATGTTGTTGGAAATAGATGTATTCGCACAGATGTAAACAAAATAGCGGCAGTTAGAGACTTCCCGGAACTACGGACCCCGAAGCAGGCGGTTCTTGGGGATGTCAGGGTGGTACCGTAGATTCATACAGGACTACGCGATCATTGCAGCACTACTGCACGACTGCCTCACGAAAGATAAAATAAAGAAATTTATGATGATTGACGAAGCCAGAAAGGCCTTTGAACGATTAAAACAGAGTATAATTTCTGCACCTGTTCTGATACACCCAGACTTCAATCGACATTTTTATATTCAATGTGACGCATCAACTGACGGTGTGGTTGGGGTACTTTTCCAGTTGGATGACGAAGGCAATGAGCGCCCGATAGCATATGTCTCGGCAAAATTAAATAAGGCGCAACGAAACAACCGCATCACCGAATTGGAATGCTACGCGGCGGTGCTTATTGTAAAAAATTTAGGCTTTATGTTGAGGGACTACCCTTCACGGTAATCACGGACCACGCGAGTCTGAAATGGTTGATGAACAAGAAGGATCTATCTGGCAGACTCGCGAGGTGGAGCTTGAAGCTCCAAAGTTTTCATTTTGATATACAACACCGGAAGGGGTCCCAAAACATCGTGCCAGATACATTATCACGCACCGACATGGAAGAAATAATCAAGAATAGCCGGATAATAGATGTGTGTCTCGATTCGCCATTCTTCAAAACAGAAGAGTACGAAGAACTGAAGAAGGCCGTGACAGAAAACCGATACCAGTTACAGGAGTTTACCATATCGGACGGCTACGTATATAAATGGACGAAGTTTAACACGGGGGATAATTTTCAGCAGGACCACGCCTGGAAACTCTGGGTTCCGTCGGAGCTGCGTCGTGGGTAACTAGAATCATCGCATGACTCACCGTGCGCTGGTCATAGTGGAATACAGTGAAATTCCTCATAACCGGACACTCACGGTCGCAGTGTTTTTGTCCGGTTATGGGAGCTGTCCGCTTATAGGGGATGAGGTCAAAAAATATATACATACTACACATATAAAATTCATTGTAGTTTATTTAAGAAATTTTTCGAAGCAAAGAATATTTAAATACATACTTTAGTATTACATATACATACATAAATATATCAATTAAATACATTGTACAAGTCCTTACATTTCAATATCGACTAGTTTGTTTGAAAAAATTGTGTGATGCTTGTTTGTTTTAACATTGATTCCTTTAATTTAAAATTTTCATTTTCAAAGTGACTCTCGATATTTTTAACCTGCTGAAAAGCTACATAGTCATTTTTTGCAAATTGTTTCAAGCGCTCAACAAGTTTTAAAGCCTCATCATATGATGTTATGGGGTCACTTATTTCTTCTGAAGGTTCATCTTCTGAATCACTTAAGTCCATAGTATCATCTGGTTCGTCAAATTGAATTTCTATATTGTTGTCCTCAGTGAAAACATTTTGATCTATTTGGAGAAAACCTTCGAAATCATTTGCCAAATCTAGTCCTTCCTGAAGCCTAGCATAGACTGCCAGTGGAATGTCATCTTCGGGATCAAAATCTGAAGGATCCTCTAAAGTTTCCAAAAATCCTGCTTTACGGAAGCAGTTTCGGATTGTTGTGGCTTCCACTTTATGCCAAGATGCTTTGATGAAATACACAGCTTCCAGTACATTAATCGATTTTGAGAGCTCTGAGGCTGAACTTGTATCGCCAATTTTAGTTATCAAGTGTTTTAAAACTAAGCTTCTATACAAAGTTTTAAAATTTTGGATTATACCCTGATCAAGGGGTTGGCTAACTGCCGTTGTATTTGGTGGCAAGAAACAAATTTTTATGTTGGTCAAGTCTAATTCCTTTGGATGAGAAGCCGCGTTATCTAGAAACAAGATAATTTTTCGATTCTGGGCTTTCATTCTTCGATTGAACTGCTGCAGCCATTCGCTCATCACTTCTCGAGTCATCCATGCTTTTTTATTAGACTTCCAATCCACTGGAAGTTTTGCAATTGGAACATGTTTAAAGGCTCGAGGACGGGCTGCTTTCCCTATAACCAAAAGCGGCTCCTTATCTCCAGCCATATTAGCACAGAACAAAATTGTGAGTCTTTCCTTTGATAGCTTACCTCCCACACATTTTTCGGATTTAAGAGCGAGGGTTTTGTCCGGTAAGGCACGAAAGAAAAGCCCACTCTCATCGGCGTTGTAAATGTCTTCAGGCTTGTACCCATTCAACAGAGTTGGCAGCTTTGTCCGAAACTGTTCGACATCATCCTGATTCACATCTGCAGCTTCACCAGATATGCATTTGAAGGAAACATTATTCCTTAATCGCCATTTATTTAGCCATCCATCCGAAGCATTAAAATTAGGTACCCCCAGTTTTCCTGCAATTTCCATTGCCTTTGCTTTCAAAATGGGACCAGAAATCGGAATTTTTTGACTCCTAGCCTTAGCGAACCAATCAAAACACATCCTGTCTATATCCGAGCCGCCTTCTTTAAGGAAACTTCGCTTTTGGTGAACATTAGATCCAGACTCCCATTTAGAACGAATTTTTTCTTTATTTTTATTAATTTCAGCAGCTTGCGTTTTGCCAATATTGAACCTTTTAAAGCAAAGGAAACGTGTACCTACAAGTTAAATTATGGACTCACTATACTTTACCTTTTTGCAATTCCACGTACTGATAACTTTTCTTTTTCGAAAACATTAATAATTTCCATTTTCTCTTTAATAGAAAGTAGCTTCTTTTTCGGTGCCATATTATTACGAACTTTGAACGCAACCACTCGCATGCAACTTACTTGACAAACTGAATAGAAAACCACCTTTTAATTGACACGCACGGCTTGAGTGTGTGCATACATGTTAAAAGGGGAATCCCCTATTTCATTTTTATAATGAACAACAAAGCTTGCTTGCGATGTTTTTGAATTTTGTCCGTTTATGAGAAATCTTTTCATGGAAATGGCTTGAAATACAGTGTCCGCGTCCGGTTATTAGAGCGTCCGTTTATTAGAATGATATTTGTATGAAAACAGGATTGAAAAACCTGTGTACACAAAATTTGTCCGGTTATTGGAGCTGTCCGGTTATAATGACTGTCCGTCTTGGGGAATTTCACTGTATACAAAACTTTAGCCAGAATAAGGGAGAGGTATTATTGGCCGGGAGTGGTGATAAACGTTCAAAATTATGTTAAAAGTTGCGAAATTTGTAAAGGCAATAAAACCCAGAATGCTTTTCATAAGCCTTTAATGGGGAGACAACACATAACGTAGAGACCTTTTCAACGTTTATTTATTGATTTTATGAGTCCATATCCGCGTATGTGTAGTGGTAATATCTTTGTGTTTGTTTTTTTAGACCATTTCACCAAATTTGTGTTCTTGAAACCCACGAGAAGTGCCACTTCAGCCAATGTCATCAAATTTTTGGAAGAGGAAGTAGTTCATATTTTCGGCGTCCCGGAGTACATTCACTCGGATAATGGGAAGCAATTTGTTTCAGAAATATTTCATTCATTCTTAGGAAAGTACGGGACGATCCACATCAAGACAGCTTTTTACTCGCCCCAGGCTAACGTGGCCGAAAGAGTAAATCGCTCTGTCTTGCAGATTGTGAGGTCGTATATACGTGAGAATCAGAAGGACTGGGACAGGCACATTAGTGATGCCGCTTTCGCCCTACGCAGCGTAATACAGACGGCAGTTAATTGCTCCCCGTACGGTGCCCTCTTCGGTATGCCTATGATACAGCATCATACGAGCTATGCCGAAGATTGGGTATGGTCGGGGAGGCAGACTGTGAGATTGAGACTGTACAAGACAGGGCCCAGTTAAGAAGAGAAAAAATAATGAAATAGCTGAAGTTGGCGTATTAGCGAAGCAAAAAAATATATAACACGAGAAGTAGGGAAGTTATGTTTCAGGTTGGACAAGTGGTGTACCGCCGAAACTTCAAGCAAAGTTCTAAGATCGAGAACTATAACCCAAAACTAGCTCCGAAGCAGATTAAATACGTCATCTTAAAGGTGATAGGCAATTCGATGTATGAACTTGGTGACACGAGTGGCAAGAAGCTCGGGGTATACCATGCTAAAGATATATTTGTAGCTTAGTGTACTTAATTGTGTTTTATGTTGAATGATCAGTGTTACGCGCCACATCGTCTTGTGTTAGTTGTAATCACTTGACATATAAACATCCGTTTATTACCCATTGCCCTTTACGATTTGACAACTATCTAATTGTATTTTATTTTACCACTTGACGTCTTTATTTCTATATTTTATGGTTTTATTCTTTAATTATTTATAAATCTTCATCTGTGATATTTATCTACTTATTGGACTACTAATTTCATTGGTTTTGATTATTTAGTCTTCTGTTTCTTTATTCATTTATGTATTTATTTTTTTTTTTTTATTTAGCTAATGTATTACTTGACCATGTGTCTATAAATTCTGTTATTTTATTTATTTTATTTTATTTTATTTTATTTTATTTTATTTTATTTTATTTTATTTTATTTTATTTTATTTTATTTTATTTTATTTTATTTTATTTTATT
>NW_016158973.1:28902-38032 GCF_001687245.7 Rhagoletis zephyria | reverse complement strand
TTATTTTATTTTATTTTTTTATTTTATTCACCCATTTCTTTGTTTGCTATATATTTATTTACATACACAAGTGATTAATTTCTATAGATGCCCAGCACCTGTTATATCCCTGCAAAAAATTGTGCGACTAATCTCTAAAGAGAGTATTCCTAGATTCCTCTCAATCGGGTACAATTGGGCATTAATTAGTCGCAACTAGTCTCATACGGGTACTATTGGAGGTCAATTAGTCTCGACTCATCCCTTGCGGGTATAATTGGAGATCAATTAGTCCCCGACTCATCCCTAACGGGTACTTTTTAACGATTTAATGATATGTGCGCACTTAGTCAATGAAATTTCATGTGTGGCGTTGGCACACAGAGAGAGTACTCGCCTAACAAAACTGAGCACCCCGGTTCGAATCGCGGTTTTTATTTTTTAAAAGTGACTAGTCGCTTTTTATACCCGTTCGGGTATAAAGGTGAACAATTAGTCTCTTCATAGGACATGCTCGAACAAAAGCGATCAGTTCATTCCATATAAAGAGATCAAAAGTGGTATTAGTCGCATGCTCCTTTGCTATTCATCCCGGAGTCATCCCGGATTAGTCCCATTTTTTGCAGGGATGCGATATGGATTTGGTTGTCGAAGTGTGTGTACATGAAATGTTGACTGATACAGGCACAGCATTGGAAGCCCGGCTATAGGTCGTGGGTCGAAGCCACACGTTTGGCGGTACAGATACAAGGATACAGGATACGTTATGAACTTCTTTTTACGCACACGCTCCATGGTGCAGGCACCATCGGCGGCTGCGAGCCTGTAACGCAGCTTTTTACTTGGTATGGCTGGGTTTGTGTGAGTGTGTATCCGCCGGATGTGGAAGTCGCGATAGCATCTATGAGGCTTCCAAAGTGAAAGCCAGGGGTGCGAGATCTTGCTAACCAGGCAGTTCGATAAGGCAGTTTAGGCGTATGTGAATGTGTATGAGTGTGTGTATGTGTTAGTATAGCTACCGTTTGAGTAGGAATATAAAACATCGTGGATATGTGGCTAAGCGGTTGAGAAACTCCCTCGGCTTGATCAGCGCTAATAAAATAGCGCTAGAGAAAGTTGAAGACTTCAGTCTCATAGAAATATGGTTTCAGTGTCGGGTCGAGCAGTCGCGAATTTCAAAGTATTTAGTGCAGTGCGGTTCAGTACATAATAATAAATACATTTCTATTCAGAAAACGATACAAGTGTTGGTATACGATTTATATAAATTCTGGAAACGGCCCGTTTAAGTGCATCTAACCGTTCTTAATTGGACACCGTCACGTATTAGAGCCTTCAAACCCACTAGTATTTCGCAATAGTTGGAGCGGAGGTAAGATATAATTTATTTAAAGTAAATTTGATGTAAATTGTAAAAAAGAGGGGGACCGTGTACATACATACATACGTGCAAATGTACCTACTTTCCCTCGTATGCATGTGTATGCAGATGTGCATGGACATCCACGAATATTAAGTATGTACTAATAAAACTTAAATGTTCGCAGGTCGCCAGTACTCAGGTGAGAAAGGACCTCGCGAGCATAAGTACTTGCTCATGGGCGTAGCCAGAACGAAATTTAGGGGGGGCCCTACAAAAAAAATCAAAACCAATAACTTACTTACTAAAAAATTGCTTATTATAGCTTAAAANCATCCTCGTCATAGACAGGCGGTGGAACGTCGACTCCGTCATCATCGACTGCGGGCTCGGGTTCTTCTTCCCCACAACTTTCCGTGCTGCTACCATTTAGTAGGGCGGAANGTTTGTTTGATGACAGGAGAAACTTCGTCTTGTCCTCGTTTACCACCAGACCTATTCGCTTTGCTTCCTTATCCAACTTGGAAAAGGCAGAACAGACTTCGCGGGTTTTATTACCGATGATGTCGATTTCATCCGCATAAGCCAGCAATTGCACGCTCTTGTAGTAAATTTTTCCTGAGCGGTTCAGTTCTGCAGCTTTTATTATCGTCTCCAACATCAGATTAAAGAAGTCNGCACTTCCTACCGTCATGTACCGTTCCCCTCCTGGTACCACCGTCAATGATTTCGTCGGGATTATAACACTGTGTGACTGATAAAGTTATAGATCTATTCTCTTCTTCTTCTTCTTATTTGGCTCTGTAACCGCCAAAGCGATTTCGGCCAACTGACGCCAATTGGAAATGCCAAGTGAAGCCAGAATACTTTCAGAGCTGGGGCGTCGGTGTGCATTCGAACGACATGGTCAAGCCAGTTGAGCCGCTGTATTTTAATTCGCCATACACCAGCACGGGCATGATGAGTGANGGCGGTGGAACGTCGACTCCGTCATCATCGACTGCGGGCTCGGGTTCTTCTTCCCCACAACTTTCCGTGCTGCTACCATTTAGTAGGGCGGAATAGTGTGCCCTCCATAATTTAAGTACGCACTGGACATCAGTTACTCAGTTCTCGTTAAGCAGTTAATCAGTTCTCGTTTACCACCGGACCCATTCGCTTTGCTTCCTTGCCCAACTTGGAAAAGCCAGGACACACTTCGCGGTTTTTCTTACCGATGATGTCAGTTTTATCGGAATAAGCCAGCAATGGTAGCTCTTGTAGTAAATTGTTCCTGAATGGTTCAGTTCTGCAGATCTTATTATCTTCTCCAACATCAGATTAAAGAAGTCACATGAAAGAGTGTCGCCCTGTCAGAAACCTCGTCTGGTGGCGAAGGCAACAGAGCAGAGCTGGTGGTATTGCTCAACGCCATTTTTCACAGCCGTAAGAGTTTTGAGGAGAAGCCAAATTCAGACATAGCGGCATATAGGAAACTCCTTTTAGTGCTGTCGAAAGCGGCTTTAAAGTCACCAAATAGGTGGTGAGTGCCGATCCTTTTCTCGCCGGTCTTTTCCAAGATTTGGCGTATTGTGAATACCTGGTCTATGGTAGACAATACATTCGATAAGACCTTGCAACCTATGCTTAGAAGGCTGATCCCGCGGTAGTTGGCACGCATGGCGGGGTCGCCTTTCTTGTGGATTGGGCAGAGCGCACTTGAATTCCAGTCGTCGGGCATGCACCTTATTACCTCCTTGCCATCGTAATTAAATAGCTCAGCTGACAAGCCGTCAGCTCAAGCAGCTTTGGCACTTTTCGTTACAGTCAGGCGCTGGGATATTGACTCCATCGTCATCGACTGGGTCCTCGGGTTCGTCTTCTCCACTTCTTTCAGTGCTTATGCCATTCAAAAGGGTCAAAAAGTGTTCCCTCCATAATCTGAATACGTTCTGGACATCGGTCACTAGGTCGCCATGGTTCTTCCTACAAGAGTCTTGAAACCTTCCGTAATTCACTCTACTCTCTGCTAAAAATTTCGGGTGTTTTTTCTGTCGGCCAGCATTTCAAGCATTTTCGCACACTCCTCATCGTACCAGTAATGAGCGGGAAATGTGGTTCCACTGATCGCGCAAGTTAGTTTGTTGAAGAGTGCTCTCTCACAGCAGTTGTGAGGGTCGAGCGCCGAATTACTTACTTAAAAATTGCTCATTATAGCTTAAAATTATTGTAACCTATAGAGGTAAATATGTTGTACAAAAAACANTGTTCCACTGATCGCGCAAGTTGGTTAGTTGAGGAGTGCTCTCTCACAGCAGTTGTGAGGGTCGAGCGCCGAATTCATTGGCCGTCTGTTTTGATTGCACCTTTTCGACGTTGAACTTTCCTTGCATTATTGGGGGCCCTTTTTTTTGCTGCTCCGAGGTTGGGTCGTATATTGGATGCATCAATCTAGTAGTGCGAGTCGATGTTTAGCCCTCGGAGTGTACGTATGTACATTAGGGCGGGTCGAAAATTTAATTTTTCTCAAATCCATTGGTAATAGTGAAAATATATTGTATCATGAAGTCAACAACAAGCCTGCGAAATATTAGTCTTTCATTTTAATTGTAAGAGCCCGCGCGTCGACCGCCAAGTGACCCCCAGCACACTAGTCGAATAAGACCAATTCTTGTTAAAAATTCTGGGTTTAGCCAAAAATTTTGGTGCATATTATTAGATAATGAATCCTTTAACGCAAAAGATAAAGGCAAGTATCATTTCGCGCAGCCCTTTATCTTATCGTTAATCTCAAACTCATCTATTTTCAGGAAAATTTTAATTGTTCTCTTGATAATTGCACTGGCCTATAGTCAAAAGATGTAAAGAACAACATTAATATTGCTGGCGTGCATTTAGATCGCTAGTTCAAAATATTCTAATCCTTTTTTAATATTAGCTATAGTTTGCGATTTTTAGCAAATTTAGGAACAATTTCGGTAGCTCTAATAGAATAGCCATTATTTTCCATCATCGCGGAAAAATTTTGTTTATGCAAATTAGTATGGAAACACTGAACAGGCACAACTTCTAGACACACTAATTGGTTTACTTATGTTTATGCATACAATATAAAAATTGCAAATATAAGAAAATGACAAAAAAGTTTGTTCAACATTTTTTTAATTTTAATAATTTTTTTATAATCTGAACTATTTTAGTCATATTATTATCAAAAATCAGTAACATTAAGTCTCACCTTCAATTTGTTAATTATTACGCACCGATCGAGTAACATTTACCAAAGTTATATCGAAAAACTTAAATGGATTTCCAGTTTTTTTCTAAAAAAAAATTTCTCTTCAATTGTATAAATAACCTTTAAATAAAAGAACCGGATTACAGAAAACTGTGCCAGCGAGTGACTTTTTTCGTTCAAGCTGAATGCAAAGCAATATCGTCCAATTGGAGAGTCCTCAAAAGGATTTCCCAGGATATGTTAAAGACTATTGCATTTACCTACAGACACTTTTTCACATAATGGAATTAACTAAAATATTTATGTATATCTAAACACTTATTGCACGTCCCCTACTTTCATATAACGGCAAATTTAGAAACCGCGAAAAATGTGCTTCTGCGGCGACTAATGAAACCATTCCGCACCAGTTTTCAAGACTGCAAAAATGGACTTAAAATGGGCGTTTCTCACCCTAATTGTAATGTATGTAAATACTTATATGTTTGAAACTACTATTAACTTGTCGAACGATTCCTAATCGTTGACAATACATTCATTCACCACGATCTTGAAAACTGACCAAATCGGCGTGACCAAGTCCATGGTCATTTTAATATTATATAAACATCCGAAAACATTAAAAGGCTGGAAATAAATCTCGTCTCACTTTTTTGTATTTTTCACTTGGTTGCTGAAGTAATGAAGAATTGAAAATTCATAAGGGAAAATTATAGTTTTTGTAAGTTTTATCTTAATATCTTAAAAACGTGTAGACTTATTGAAAAATGATAAATGAACGTGAGGTACTAAATTTAATAGCCCTTAATTTGATATATCGTCATGTTTATAACAATAACGCATTCCATAGATATTACAAGCCAAAGTTTCATTTACAAAATTCATACACTTTGATTCAATTGCGCGGGCTAAAGATAAGTTTTAAATTAATCTTTCGTGGCCAATAACAATTGGCTGAGACCTAAGACATCATAATATTACTATTACTATGCGGTCAAATGACTTTTATTTTCCCCCATACAAAATCGACCCAGCCTAATGTACATCTAAAACATGAAAGCATGCCTTCCGTCTATCACAACATGCTCTATTTGGTATTTGGATAAGAGAGCCTTGGATGCCTCGTCCTTCTCTTCCATCGGGGTATTGGCACATATGAATGAGTTGTTGAAGAATCTCGCTTTGATGCGGATTGTGGCTAGACTTTCGTCTACTAGAGTGAACGCCGGTCTCTCTGCCACCACAAATCCAACACCGAATTGCACTCCTTTACGTGGCAACTGTAGTAGACGTCGCAAGGCTCCACGGTGATGCCAGCCTTTATTTTTTCCTATTTAGGACATCAACCAGCCGGGCAGAGGCACCATCCCGATTAAGGGTTCGGATATTCCAAGTGCATACCCTAAAATCATAGTCCTTCCTATGTTGGCCGTGATCGTCATCAAAAGAAGGGGATATCACCCGAGGCATGTGGTTTTTTCATTGGGCAGGGTTTTAACGTGGCGGGACCCAAACCCAGCGCACGCGGGCCACTCCCAGTTGAATGGCAGTCAAAAGTTTTGCAGTACTGGAAAATGTACAACACATAGTGGTCAAAAGCGAATATCTCAACTAAACCCTGATGTATTTTTTTAAATTCATAGCTCTACATACCTATATAGTAAACCAAATACCCGGGCCAGACGTTATTCAAAATAAAAAATGTAAAAAAATAAACTGTTTTCCGTATACTCTGTAATATTCCCCCGCAATTTTGAAATGTAAACTAACAATTTATAATCGTTGCTTTGCAGCGAAATATCTTCTCTTAAATTATATACATAGGTATGTATAAATATGAGGACGTATTGAACATTTTGAGTATGCAGATTTTTTATGCTGGTATATTCATTTATGCTAAATATATGTATTACTTGATTTTGTTTTGTCACACTTAAGAAGTAAACGTCTTGGCTGTTCACCCAACCGGTCTATAGTTTTATCAATAATCTCAATAATCTGTGATACAAAACTTTCGTCGTACGCTAAGAAAAGACACAAACCTAAAGACAAAGTAATAAACAATTGAACTATTTTTGCTCATTGTCGACTGTAGCCAGGTTTTTACCCTTTTTAAATGGAAGTGCTTTGGAGTTAGCGAGAATAACTTTATACAGAACCGGATGATCCGCATATCCACTTTTTAAATCAATTTACTAATTATTTTGTTAGCGTTGGGAGTATAATTTGTTATACAGTATATATATAGGAAAAACCTTGAAAGTTAGGGGGGGCCGAAATTATCAAGCAAGCATTTCGTGGTACTATTTCTGAATATCTAGGCAAAAATTTGGAAGTTAGGGGGCAGGCCCCCCCTGCCCCTACCTGGCTACGCCCATGTACTTGCTCCATCGAAATGCCATCTAATTCGTGCTCCAGTGCAATCAACCGGCCCGACGCATGCAACAATTGACCATCGAGACCTAGTTCAGGCCAAATATATGGAACNTTTTGCAGTACTGGAAAATGTACAACACATAGTGGTCAAAAGCGAATATCTCAACTAAACCCTGATGTATTTTTTTAAATTCATAGCTCTACATACCTATATAGTAAACCAAATACCCGGGCCAGACGTTATTCAAAATAAAAAATGTAAAAAAATAAACTGTTTTCCGTATACTCTGTAATATTCCCCCGCAATTTTGAAATGTAAACTAACAATTTATAATCGTTGCTTTGCAGCGAAATATCTTCTCTTAAATTATATACATAGGTATGTATAAATATGAGGACGTATTGAACATTTTGAGTATGCAGATTTTTTATGCTGGTATATTCATTTATGCTAAATATATGTATTACTTGATTTTGTTTTGTCACACTTAAGAAGTAAACGTCTTGGCTGTTCACCCAACCGGTCTATAGTTTTATCAATAATCTCAATAATCTGTGATACAAAACTTTCGTCGTACGCTAAGAAAAGACACAAACCTAAAGACAAAGTAATAAACAATTGAACTATTTTTGCTCATTGTCGACTGTAGCCAGGTTTTTACCCTTTTTAAATGGAAGTGCTTTGGAGTTAGCGAGAATAACTTTATACAGAACCGGATGATCCGCATATCCACTTTTTAAATCAATTTACTAATTATTTTGTTAGCGTTGGGAGTATAATTTGTTATACAGTATATATATAGGAAAAACCTTGAAAGTTAGGGGGGGCCGAAATTATCAAGCAAGCATTTCGTGGTACTATTTCTGAATATCTAGGCAAAAATTTGGAAGTTAGGGGGCAGGCCCCCCCTGCCCCTACCTGGCTACGCCCATGTACTTGCTCCATCGAAATGCCATCTAATTCGTGCTCCAGTGCAATCAACCGGCCCGACGCATGCAACAATTGACCATCGAGACCTAGTTCAGGCCAAATATATGGAACTAACTGCCACCTTTGGTACACATGCATGCAACACGTCCATACAACAAGGGGAGCACACAAGATACGGGCACACATACACACGCACTTTAGCACAGGCAACGAGATACAATATCACAGCACCTGAAACCAGCGTTGATGGAAAGACAAGAACAACAACAATAAAGGGCAAATCAGCTGTACGAGAACTAGAAGAAAAATAAATAATATAAAAAAAACTTTTTAATATACAGCGTGGCGACGAATAACTGTTACCCAGGTTTTTTTGAGAAATAGAAGAGTCCTTTATAGATTTTGCGAAAAAAGTATGTTATTGTTAATTTTCCACAGATTTTACTTTAGTTGTATTAATTAGTTTTTAAATTTTAATCCTTATTTACATTTGCCAGCAGTGTAAACTTTGAGAGAAAAGTTCATTTGGCACGCAGGTCCTCGTCAGTTAATTTGTTCCATATGTTCTGTAACCATAGGCTAATTTTCTCCATTTTGAGTCCCTTATACTCCCCTTTCTGTCCAAAATAAGGCCTAATACTCAAAAATCGAATAGACTCGGGACTGGTGACTAGGACGGCCATTCATTCGACCAACCTTATACAGTTTTTTTCTTTTTTGTACTTTTTTTATACAAAGCCTAAGAAAAAATACACCTGAAAATGACTTGCGTGCCAAATGAACTTTTCTCTCAAAGTTTACACTGCTGGCAAATGTAAATAAGGATTAAAATTTAAAAACTAACTAATACAACTAAAGTAAAATCTGTGGAAAATTAGCAATAAAATACTTTTTTCGCAAAATTTATAAAGGACCCTTTTATTTCTCAAAAAAAACTGGGTAACAGTTATTCGTCGCCACGCTGTACAACGCTTTTATAAATGGACTAAAAAGTAGAAAATAATATTTCTCAGTCCCATAGAATTTGTTTTGATAACTTTTGATTTTGAAATTTTAGCAAAAGTCATTATAAACAATCTATGAAATTGAAAATGGAAAACGTGGAGCGCATGCAATACAAAGCATTCGATTTAATTGACAGTAGTCAAACTACATAACGTAGACCTAAAATTTCTACAGCGAAAGTAGAACTTTGAAATCGATTTTAAGCGGTCGTTATTCATATACCCACATACATACATACATATATTACTTTTCATATCAATTC
>NW_016158973.1:25699-25989 GCF_001687245.7 Rhagoletis zephyria | reverse complement strand
TCCTGTCTGAATAAAATTTTGCAACAGATATTAAAATAATTCAACGATATTAATAGAAAGGTGCACACACATGCATTTACATATGTATGTACATTAGACCGTTCGTTAAAAATAAAATTTGGTTTGCCGGGAGGAAAAAGATGAGTTTTGGTCTAAAAATAAGCTGTGCAAAATTTTATTCGAATATGATAACTCTAAGTACTTGCGCGTTGCATTTGAAAATTTAGAAAACCATATGCATTCTGGGAAAAAAATTTTTAACAAAAGATGTGTATAAGATACAGATATTG
>NW_016158973.1:19890-22557 GCF_001687245.7 Rhagoletis zephyria | reverse complement strand
TCCGATTTTGCCCATTTTCAATACCATCCGTCCTACGCCCGAAAGAAGTACACGTACCAAGTTTCGTTAAGATATCTTAATTTTTACTCGAGTTATCGTGTGCACAGACGGACAGACGGACGGACGGACGGACGGACAGACAGTCACCGCTTAATCGATTTCTCTTTTCATCCTGATCATTTATGTATACATTTGTCTATATCTATCTCGATTCGTTTTGCCTGTTACAAACAACCTTTATGTGAACAAAGTTATAATACCCTTGTGCACAAGTGCGCTCGGGTATAAAAAGATTTTGCACTGTGTTGTTAGTGTACATGAAACTACTTTAAATACAGGAACGTAATCCACCAAAAACTAAAAATCGAAAAAATGTTACATAGCGCACTTTGCAAGTGGGCTACTCATATATATACATACATATAGATCTACTTATTATTATTTTTTCTGTTTTTATGGTGATATTCCATTAATAAGAACTTGAGCACACATTAGTACGCACATACTTAAATATACATACGAGTGTATGTGTATGTATGTATGTATATAAGCCTTTGTTTTGCGTATGCAAATAAAAAAGGGTGTTCAAGGAGGCATAGCAGAGTGAAGAGACTAAATGATAAGAATTGAAGTTTGAATTTTCGTGTTTGATTATTTTTATTTTATTTTACTTTTTTTATCTTACGCTTCTTTTTTTGTGAATTCTTTACTTTTTGATAGATTTGCGTCTCTAGAGCCACGGCTTTGAAGTTTTAGGAGGAAATTTGTTAGCAGATTAAGTCGGCTTGGTTAATTTATTTGAATGTGGTACCTTTTTATTTTTATTTTTTTTTTTTTTTATTATAATATTAACGTTGTTCGAAACAACGAGTTTTGTTCGTTAGATTAATTAGATATTTAGTCCTTTTTTTCATCTACTTAGCTTTATTAAATTTAGACACACACATTAGTACATATTCAATTATATTTCGATTGTTACTGAATAAATGTGAAAGGGCATAAATGAATGAATTTGTTGGTTTTAGTTGAAGAGTTGCTTGCTTAGGATGAAATGGTGAAAGGTACTATTTGGTGTGGGTGTTACACCTGGGCGTAAGAGGGGACGAGTGGGCGTTGGAAAAAATGACAGGACAGAGACAGGACTCATAGACGAATAGACCGACGGATTACGTCAGGCTAAGGGGGCGCTGCAAATATGCAGGAGTCGGCGCAGCGCCCATGGGTGCGGGACGGGCCTCCTCGGACAGCTTTCTTTACTCTTTGCCTTAATTTTCTTCTTTCCATATTTAGCTTCCCAAATCAGGCATGACTACACTGTTTGTTTGTGTTGGGGTAGGTGAGGCAGATGAGACCAACCCCCCCATCCGGCGAGCTAGCATGGGCCGGAACTATCATGCCTGAAAACCCACCTTTCCGCCACCTGCAGGCACCCCACATAACAATACGTTTACCAAAAATAGGCCCGCTAGGTGGCGCGGAAGTCGAGTAATTATAAAGGTCGTATTTATGAACCGATTTCGCTCAAAGTCAAAGTATAACCTACCTGCCAGATGACAAAAACCGTTTGCGAAAACGGACCCGATAAATGCCCTATTTATGAACCGATTTTGTTAATGTTAATTCTTGGCTCTCCTATAACTGAAAACGCTCATGTGTACTCTTCAGTTTCCTTATAAGGACTTTTATTGGCTTACATGGTACATCAGACCCATCTTGAAGTCCAAGATCATTGAAAAATATTACGCATGCTTGGCAGAGATCTCACAGGTGGAAATAAGATCATCGGTAAAACTCATGACATCGAAAGGGATTAGTATTCCATATGGTACCACAGGGCAACTATTCTTGGCCTATGTGTGAGGAGGATTCTGCTCTTTATTCGTTTCAATTTAAACTAAAAATGTTTACTTTACAGACCGCTTTTGCTTTTAAACGCTATTTTTGTATTGCCCAACGCAAAAGATCTTATTAGGCGCCGCGAAGCAAGCGGGCATTGGCTAGTATAGGGATGCACAGCAGAAGTGCACGCAGTCGACGTCGCGGGCAAACTGCGCGCACGCGAGCGTGCTAGGCAAGATGAAGTGAGCTGTACGGAGATGGCATCGTATACATATTAACCACTACAAACTTCTTTTCAAGTAAAAATGCGTGTATGTATGTGTACTTCTGCGAGAACTGAGCCAGTGTGGCATCAGGCCACCAGAAAAAGCCAATTTTTCCAAAACAAAAGCGCCAAGTTTTTATTATCATGTTTAATAATTTTTTTGATTCAGTAAAAAGTGTATATACATATCCATTTCCTCACGTTTTTATTAATAAATTAATTTCAATACATTTATAACAACGCGAAACATATTTAATTTACCTATTCCTCACATTTTATTCAGTAAATGAATTTCATCTTAATGTAGAATATTAGTGTATAGTGTATACATACATACACATGTATCTACCCTGCAAAAAATTGTGCGACTAATCTCTAAAGAGAGTATTCCGAGGTTACTCTCAATCGGGTACAATTGGGCATTAATTAGTCCCAACTAGTGTCATACGCGTACTAGGGGAGGTCAATTAGTCTCGACTCATCCCTTGTGGGTATAATTGGAGATCAATTAGTCCCCAACTCATCTCTAACGGGTACTATTCACGATTTAATGATATGTACGC
>NW_016158973.1:17389-17878 GCF_001687245.7 Rhagoletis zephyria | reverse complement strand
TAAAAAAATGTATGTAAATTCCATGCGTTGAAATTAAAAATTTCCCTTGAGGATTTCCATTTTATCGATAGTGATCTCATTTTATGGTCATTAATATGAACTGACGTATACAGTGTATTAATGTTTTTTCATCATTGTCTTCATCTTTGACAAAATTACACGGTCACCCGGTATTTATTTTATTTTTTTAAATAATTTTAATTATTTTTTTATAAAATTGTAGCTCATTATCAAACAAAAACCCTGCAAATAAATCCAAACTTGAAAGAATAAAAAAAAAACAACAAAGTTTCATAAAATTTTCACAGTTTTTGTTCAGAATTTGTAGACATGTTTTGCGTTAATAGTTTTGTAGCCCATCCATTCTAGTATAATAAGGTGCAAGTTTGAAGTGTCTAGAAAATACCATTGATTTTTTGATTGTTTGATGTTTTGATTTGTTTGCGGTGTTGCGCACTTTCCTCCATATAACGAATGTTCGCATTTTAT
>NW_016158973.1:1563-17305 GCF_001687245.7 Rhagoletis zephyria | reverse complement strand
TTTATTCCAATATTTTAAATTAAGCTTTATTTTATAGTTTTTCTTAGACAATTATAAATAATGTACACAAACTTCAGTATGGAAAAAAGTGCAACACCTTCAACGAAAAAAGTTCTCATAAATCTACGCGAATTGAATGTACTATCTCGATCATTTAAACATCTCGGACTCGCCCACCACTAAAAATGATTATTTAAATCTAAAGTATATATTAAATGATATTTAATATTTGCTTTAGAGATGAAATTTCGACAAATTTGTTTAAACAAAAATGTTAAGCGCATATGCAGAATGTGGAAGCGAGATTCTTCTGCTTGCGTTTCTATGTTTATATCATTTATCAGTTTAAGCACATACGATTAAATGTAAAAAAAAATATTTTTAATTGCGGATCCGAAAGAAATATTTATTAGTTGCATTGAGTTACGCAAAAATAGTGCCGAAAATCAATCGATTGTGCTGATGGTGCCGGCTGCTTCCGAAAGGGCCGAAAATGGCACAATGCACACTAATTTTCCATCACTGTCACACATACAATCTCACTATTCTGTTGACTTCGTTTTCCCCTTCCGATAACTTTTTGCTTCCGCGCTTGCCCAGCACCACTGTGCAAAGCTCCGCACGCGCAGTCGCCCGCGGCACATATGTGCTGATTTGGGCATCCCTAGGCTAGTAGATACCAGACAACAGCATGAGTTTACTCACTTCCATCTAAACAGTATGAACTCATTGCTGTGAACTCTATAAGGTTAGTGAGAAACACCGTACAAACGTGAGATTCATAGTTAGTTTTAAAATCAATGTTTAGCTGCAGTGTACTCATTTGATTTCAAATATGGCATTGATATACTCTTTCCAAATCAAGTCAATCGAGTGAAAAATGCTGTTATGAAAAGCAAGTCGAGCAATCGAATGACACCCAACGACAATTTTGAAAAAAGTGAATATTGATGAAGTGTTTTTTTTTAATATATTAGTTTTACTAAATTATTTAGTTATGCACCTGACGTACATTTATATAATTAGTCTACAAAAGAAATGCAATGTTACCTCAGAAGGCATCGGCTTTATAAGGGACTTGAAAAATAAATTGCTTTATTATTTAAAAACAGTTGCTATTGAAAACTAACAGATTTGCACAAAATTGTGCTTTTATATACCCGCCAGCAAAGGAGCTCAAAAACTTTACCGAATCTGAGCAAAGGTACACAAAAGAGAAATGTTTAAAAATTATGAGAACGTTAACTGAGAATTCTGACAGTACAACGGAACCACAAATTGCGGATACACCTTTGTTACCTTCAGACAACTGGAGCTGTTTTCAGGTCTTCTTAAACAACCTACCTTTGTGAGCAGAACTGATAAAGGTACTGCAGAGCTGCGGCGATATGAAAATATTGAGGTATATTTTCATACGGACTTCGATATAATTAATTGGTGGGAGGTACACAAATGCGAAATGCCGCTGCTGCATAAACTCAGTCGTAGAGTAATAGCCACTCCTTCAACTAGCGCATCGTCAGAAAGAGTTTTTTTCTTCTGCTGGAAATGTTATTTCTGACAAAAGATGCCACCTTTTGTCAAATGATGATGCCCTTAATCAGTTGATATTTTTGCATTATAATATGCAGTTAGGAAACCAATAAAATTAACAAAAATTGTCTTTACAAATGTTTTTTCTTTGATACTTTCATTACAGCAGTTATGCCATGCACTTGTTTTTCAAATCAAGCACTTGTTCTTTGAATCGAGCACTTGATAGTGTGAATTACTCGCTCAACCGACAATGTGTTGTCAATGATATCGCACGTTGTGTTTGGAAATAAATGAGTGCGAGTGTGTGCAGATGTGAATAGAAAGCGAGTGACTTAAAATGTATTTTGAGTGTATCCATGCAGCTCTCTGGTAGCATAAGCAAAAGTGAAAAGGAGCAGGAACTACGAGCGTTGCGTTGGAGAATAGCTGCGTTATTCAATTGGAAGATTCTTCCCGTGTCGGTGAAAATCATTCCAACGCGGTTTTATTACTGGCCCATTGCATGTCGTGGGAGGTTCCTGTGCCTGAAGCATACGAAAGTTCAGAAGTGACGATATCATCTGTTGAAGCGCAGACGTAAAGTGTGTTTGCATTGTTCAACTTTGCGTTCAACATTTGCGTTCAACTCAGCGCAGGGTTGCACGAAAAAAAAGTTGAATGGGAAAAAATATCAAAATATTCGCCATAAAAAGGTGTTTGCATTGTTCAACTTTGCATTCAACTTTTGGTTGAATGGCCTTTCAACTAATCGCTTTCAACAAAGTTGGTCGGCAGCCAACATTTAGCCATTCAACTTTTTTTTCGTGCAACCCTGCGTTGAGTTGAACGCAATTGTTGAACGCAAAGTTGAATAATGCAAACACTGCTGTAGACTGAGTAAAACGGCCCATACATGATACCAGAAATTTATAACAACTTAAACGGGAAAGAGATCTGTCATTGCAAAAATTTTATCAAAAAATTGTTAGATTTAATCTTCATATAAATTTACAAAAAAACATCAAATACTCTTTTTATAAGTGCCGGATGTTTTTTAGAATTAAATATTTAAATAAGAAACTAAAGGCGCAAAAAGTTTCATAAAGTATTTATTTAATTTTATTTGCGTGATTTCCTTTATGAGGCATTCGTTTCTGCCCATATGTATATGTACATATAAAATGCGAATGCAATTAAAATTCTTTGAAGGTATATTGAAGTAATTCTTAAAATTAGTATACGTACATATGTATGTATTATGCNTATTTGCGTGATTTCCTTTATGAGGCATTCGTTTCTGCCCATATGTATATGTACATATAAAATGCGAATGCAATTAAAATTCTTTGAAGGTATATTGAAGTAATTCTTAAAATTAGTATACGTACATATGTATGTATTTATGCTGATGCGTTTCAATTGATACTAATTTGTAGCAAACATAGTACTCGCACCTCAAAAGGTTAATTTGTTTGTTTACAGTTTTTTGACATTATAACAAAATACAAGAGAGCTCGAGCTAGTTGTCACCTTATTAAATATGCCTTGCTTTTAATGAATATTTATTAAGAAGAGCAAACAAAATTGTATGTCGCTTTTTTGTACACATCGTCGCACATAGGGGTATTTAGTCGATTTATGCGGCAACAATTAGTTTTATGAATATTTCAACTCGAAATGTTGAGAAAATACGTGTTTTGACATATGGAATTGTAAATGCTTAAAATCAAGTAAATGTACGTTAAAATATTAACAGAGTTGCCAAAATTTTTGTTCAATTAGTTAAATGAATTGCTGCAATATGGGTATCAATTGAAATGGGCTTGAAAAGGCTTTATCTCTAAGGAACCTCCCAGGGTTTAAAAATCAAATTAAACTTTAATTAAAGTAATTAATAATTCAAATATGTATTAAAGTATAGGTAAGAAATGGGTGTATTCGAGGTGCAATTAATGCGGCAGTGTTACTTTTTTATGAAAGAGTATCACGTTCTACGCAAAAATTTGGGCGAACAAATCAATTGACAATCATTGGCAAATCAAAACCAATAGATTTCAATTTCAATTTCAATTTATTTCAATATTAAATATTAGTACAGTAAGACCAAGATCTTTTATAGTACAACAAATAAATTCAATACAAAGACATACATTAATACATATAATTAATTAAATCATAAATCATATATTCATAGGTTAACAGAGATTAACTTTAAATATTAGATGGTTCATCAATTGTTACAAAAGTAGCTATATAGAATGTTTTTGAAGTTGCTTTTATTGATCTTGCTTTTAATTGCAGCGGCAATTGAATTCCAGATTCGTATATGATTAATGAAAAATAGTCTACTAAAGTTCTTAAAGTTAAATACAGGCACCATCAGATCACAGGAACGCTCAGGCTTTGGAAAAATTAATTTTTCATAAAGATAAGTTTAAAGAGAAAGATGTAGTTTCTTGCTTTTAGATAATCAGTGATATCACATCCTAACAAGCTACATCTCCACGCAGACATATGGTCAAACTTCCGCAATCCATATACATAACGTGCGATTTGGTTAAATAAGGTGTCAATCTTATGGGATGACCTGTAATCAAGCTTACTATATACCATCTCAGCATAAGTAATAATAGGTAAGATTAATGGACGCGCAAGCTTTCTTCTAGTGGGAATCGAAACAAACGATGCCGATTGGCTTAGATTTCTTAGAATACCATATACTTATAAAAATTTTTACTGCGCAATTTCTGTTACATTTTAGAAAAGTTTCAGTTGAGCATCAGCAACATGTCTGCGATATTGCGGTAATTATTACGTAGTTCGAACGTACCGAATGTAATAAGACTACCTTTTTGTAATAATAACAGTCTTATTTATTGTTAAGAGAATTTTGCAAGTATTAACTTAGAGTAAATTAGCGTCCTCAATTATCTAAATATCGGAGTGTTCGTATTTTCAACGAATTGCTTTTCCATACCAAGGTTATTAAGTGCAACGAGTTTGGTACAAATTGATAAACCAGTTACCGAAAAATACATTTGTAGTCAAAAGCGCGCTGCGCCACGCCTATTATCCAAAAAATTATAATAATTTTATTTAATGCTAAGGGGTTATTTCAAGTATCGATTTTGAGTGAATTAGCTTCAGTAGTTATTGATTTATCGCAGTTTTCGCGTTTATATAAATTACCATTATATGGGAAGTGGGCGTGGTTATCGCCTGATTTCAAGAATTTTTAGCAGTTATGTTAGATATAGCCTAAGCNATATAAATTATCATTATATGGGAAGTGGGCGTGGTTATCGCCTGATTTCAAGAATTTTTAGCAGTTATGTTAGATATAGCCTAAGCAAGGCTCATACCGATTTTGGTATGGATTAGTGAAGCGGATACTGAGATATAGCATTTCATCCTAAGTGTGCGGGGCCACGCCCATTTTCTAAAAATTTAATAATAATCCTATTTTGTTACAGAATTTTACTTTACATACTAATTTTTAACAATTTGCATACAATATTTACTGAAATATCGTAGATTTATCTAAATTGACATTTATCTAAATTTAAAAGGTTGTATACGCAAAACTATTTCTGTAATCATCACTTATATAACACCAATTTAAAGGAAAACAAATGTTTATTCCGATATATATAACATAGGTGGGTTCGCCCTACATTCCCGCAGATTTCTATCAACAGGACCAAAAGGTCCCAGAAAACATGACTTTTGCTAATATCTCGAAAACTATTTATTTTTTTAAATTAAATGGATTCATATTCTAGTTCAGCGGCCCCAAATTCTTCTAAAAAGTTTAATTTTAGGTTAAAATAGATCTAAAGTGGTGTTACTATATACTAGTTGCGTATTTAGATTTTAATACTTTTTCTAAGTTAAGAAATACCACTTATGTATCTGCGATTTTCTGCGGGCAGTCTTTTCACACTCCATTAGCCAAATTTCCAGGCTTTCAATTGAACAAAGAATAATAACGCGATCTCTCCCGGGTATACAACAAATTCCTTAATATTCACTACAATTAACAAAAAAATACTCGTTTAAAACCGCTATTTTCGTTGCATTTAAATTGAACTCTTGCTCAATAAAATGATTTTAAAAAATTTACCCTTAAATGCATTATTACCTTCTGTATGCGGATCCATCACTATTTATTAAGAATACAATGCAGAAATCAAAATATTAAGTTAAAACCGTCACGATCTTTCTAGAAAGAGAAAATTTATTTATAAGCAGCGTTAGAATCATGATAAAAGCATAGTAATGTAAAACCGTTCTCTCAATGCGTCGGCCATGATTTTTTTTTTTTGAAGTTTGCCAACATTTTAAAATCGTATAAAATTGAGAGTAAAAAATGGAATTGTTCAAAATTGTTGTTGTTTGAGATTGAAAATGAGAATGTGTGTGTGAGTTTGTGTGTAAAATTTTAGAATTAAATTGCTTGCAAACGTCAAGAATTTGAAAAATTCCTCTCAGCGGTTCTATCTTCCTATTTTTTTATCATGGTTAGAATATTCTGTTTCCGCTCAACGGTGAGCGTTCGCTGTGCAAGTTAGAAAAGTGAGGGGGAGTGGGAAATTTTATTTGGAATGTTCTGTTCGAAAGTGACTAATTTGTTAAGTATTCTCCAAAGTTTTGTCAAATTGGTTTTTGGTGCGTCGCATGTTTTCTGACACCAGCAATATTTCCATATATGTAATACTTCTATATTGGCAGTACGTTGAAAGTACATCCGCCAACATTACAGTGTAGATATATAATGATAGAACGAGAAAACCAACGAACCAATGTACCCAGAATGACGTTTGAAAAGAATAAAAAATTAGGAGCGGTGCAGTAACCGTCAATATTTTACAAAATTAAATTTTAATTAAAGCAAAAAAAAATTGTGCGGAACTTTTGAACAAAAAAGTAAGGAAAAAGAAATCGTATTGCACGGGTCAGTATGTTATACTATTTACTTAAAAATGAGCCGTATCAGGGAAAACGGGCAGACGCTAGATGCTGGCTAAGGTGCTGGAAAGGAAGGCACGGATCCTCTCATCCTATATTTTAAGAGTGGTTACGGTGATCGCCTCAAGTGTAACTTATACATCTCTGGCTGCTTATTCAGATCCGCCGGTTACGACAAAGCTCGCCCCAATCACGTTCAGGGAAAAATTTTTGGATATTTTATTGTTCTATTTTTTTTATATTTGTAATTTAAACCGCTCCTGGAGTGACTTGACAGTGGTTTGTTTGCAATAGTTCACAAGTATAAATTTATACTAACACATGAAAACATTTATTTGATAGGCTGTCTCCCTTTGATTGCGGAATAAAAACACATTGTGAAGATACGTTACTATCTTCGTATCTATTTCCTGATGCATTCTCATCTTGTTCGTCACTTAACTGACCCAAGTTCTCAGGAAAATAACTTAAATGTGAATGTAGAAAATTAATTTTGAATCAGTCTTGACAAAACTTTTTGGGCCGACCGACTAAACGGTTAAAATGTTTCAGCTAAAATTAACGTGTTTATTTGAATAAAGTTGAAAGACTAATAAATTCATTAAATTACCCTTAGTTAAGAAAGGAAGCTGTCGTTATACTTGATTAATTAAAGCTCTAAATCAGAAGTCAGTTTTTTATTACTTACATAAATATAAAAAAAGATCAATTACAAACTTATGGCGTTTATTTCTATTATCTTGTAACGTTTGCACTAGGTTACTTTTCGTCCTAAAAAATGGCTATATTAGTAGAAAGTATTACACTTTGCTTATTCGGAGGGCAAATTTTTCAGAAATAAACACACAAAGCTGTGGAAAGGCTCAGGAAAATAGGGAAGCATTATTTCGAGAAAAAAGCTAGTAATTTATATTGAACAATCCCGTTGCTTTTTAATTTTTTAACAATTAAACTATGAAAATTTATTTTGATGTGCATATGTCCATATATTCGAAGCGTTCCCGTTTTTAAAGACACATGCCTGTCAGAGAGAAATAATAAGCGAGACTAAAGGATATCAGCACCACGATACAATTATTATTTTAAATTCTGTGAAAAAATCCCCGCTACGTTCAAAAAAAATACAGTGACCCAAATATAAACTGGGCCGCGACATTTTAGCAAGTTGTGGCTATTTTTCTTTATTTTAGTTTATTTTTTATGAAAATATAGCTGATTACTTAACAAACACCATACAAATCCAAGTTTCGGACTTTGTGCAAAAATTATGAAATTTCTGCAAAATCTCACCAGAATTTTTAACTTTTTATTCAGCACCTTTAGAAAAAGTTAAGGTATGCAGTTTTGTAGTTTATTAAAGTCTAGTGTAATGACGTGCAAATTTGAACTTGCGAGGACTTACAGCTGGCATTTTTTTGATGCTGGTGTTGCGAGTTTTTTTGCCATACAAAGTATGTTCGACAAGTTTTTTATATGTAAAATATGCGAAACACCGTCAACAAAAAAGTGCCAAAAAACAGCGATAAATGCTAGGTACTTTAAATTTTTACACTATTATACTGAAATTTTAAATTTGTAAAGATGTTGATTAAAGAGCTAAAAATGTTGGTGAAAATTTGCAAAATTTTCATAATCAGTCTCATCATGAGTTTGATTTTCTCCAAACCGGTCACTTTTCACTTTTAGTTTCCATGTATTTACTATGGGCGGAACACAAATTTTCGGGTGAAATTTTTTTCGTGCGAAACTCAGGACAAGGCCGAATATTTTCACAACGCATGAAGTACTAAATTCATTTCATAAAAAAGAATAAACATTAAATTAACTAAAAAATAGCCAAAACTTGCTAAAATATCCCGTCCCCGTTTATATTTGGGTCACTGTATCTGTGCTTAAAGTAAAAACCTTTAAAATCGGCCCAGTAATTGAAGACTTTTCGGATTATTAAAAATTGTCTTTCAATTGTACATATATATATAACACAGTTCTATATGAAAAATGTCTCCGAGATAAGGCTACTCATTTATAATAGATTTTGTAAAAAAGGGCTATATATATAAATTTTAATAAAATATTGCTGATATCGCCTTTCTGCTAAGTTCGGACAAGGGTTTCATATGCAAAGCGTGTGCGAATGAGCGTCGTGCTTCCCTTCACGCGCCTTCACCACCCGTCGCGCCTGAGGGAGCCGCTGCTACTAGTGCTATCGCGCCTAAAACTAATAGTGATACTGTGTTAAATGAGCAAATTAACAAGCAACAAATAACCATGTCAACTATTGCTACAGAATTAGCTGCATTAAGAGCTGATAATGTTCGTGTTCTCACAATATTAGGTACGCTGGTTGAAGATAAAAAGCAATTGCTGCAAAAATGTGATAGCCTGCATGCAGAAATTCTTTCTCTACGGGCTATACTTAATGACAAAGAAGCCGCTATTTCTTTGCTTACTGTTGAAATAAGGAAAATGCATGGCATTGTTGGCTCCAGTATCATCGGTCCAGTTCGTGCCAACAAAAGCAGTGAAACAATTGGAGCTGGTGATCACTCACTACTGCGCTCTACGCCTTCTAATTCGTCTGCTGATGCTGGTATTATGCCGAATGCAGCTAACTCACTTGCTTCTGCTCCGCACACTCATGCTACTGCTGGCACTACGCCGCTCTCTGCTAGTACCTACAGAGATGCCCTCACTAATACAGCGAACGTGAGGCCGAAGTCGAGTGCTACTGCTGCAGTTAACGTGGTAGTAACAAACTGACTGCAATGTCGACCGCTGCTACTGCCAATGCCAATGTTCTCTCACCGGTAAACACCTTCCCTGCTGCATCCAATGTTGGGGGAAATACACAAACGCTCTCTTTGGCTACTGCTCTTTCTACTGCTTCTGTTGATGGTTCGGCAGCATGAGCCAAAAATACAAGATCACGCCTTCTTCTTAGTAGCCCGTTATAATCAAGAATGATAGAATACAAGATTGCGCCAATCGAGCTGAGAGTAACTGGCCGTGACGTCAATAAATACCAGTATGAGAGAGCAAGACGAACTCGACAAGAAAAAGAGGAAGCATCGAACAAAAGGCAGTATTGCCAAGTTTTCAATTTGAAAAAGCGCCAAATATTTATTGGTGTATTTTATGGACTTTATATGCATACATAATTATATTGTAAGGATGCCGATTCAAATTAATAAAAATCAATGTTTCTTGCACGACGGACGATTTTTTCTGTCTTGATTGAAGTTTCTGCCACATATTTTGTTGTCGCTTATGATTGTGCCATGATTTTGTTAAAATTTTTGTGAAGTTGCTTACCACGCTTATGATTGCTATAAATTTTGCTTCCATTTTTTTAAGATTTTATAATTTGATGTCTTCAAACTAAAAACAAAAGCACCAAAAACGCACCAAGCACCAAACTCAAAAATGTTCGGGTTTTGAATACCCACTAAATTTGGTGCGAAAAGCATTAAGTTGGCAACAGTGAATGTAAACAAAAGTATTTTATGACGTCAGCGATTGGGTGGATGCTGTCAAATCGACGATGAGAGGGTTAGCGGTCCGCGAATGGCGCGACCTTTATTTTCTGGATCGTGCGTTATAATCGCATTTAGGAAAAAAGTTGGGCGACTTTGACATTAGCCGTTTGTTTGTTTGTTTGTGTGCACACATAAGGTTAAGAATAATTTAACACAACGACATGATTTATAGAAGAATTTGCATAATAAAAATTATTATTCATGTTTACTTCTTACAACAAAGATGGCGTCGAGTTTCAACAGCTAGAAAATAACTTTTTTATTTCTTTCGGGAAGGCGTGATCTTGTGTATTTCGTGCATGATCGGCAGGTAGTAATCACGCTCAACGTGTGCCTATCGGTGATGATTATTTGCAGTCACAGTGGACTACTGTTTATAAAAAGAAGAATAAAAAACAAAAAACTGTATTGGGCTCTGATGCAACTGCCGGCTTGAAAGGAGTTGAGCGACTTAAGTGGTTGCATTTGGCATCGTTTGCCCCCTCTGTGACTGTTGATGACATTTTAAGTTATGTTGCTGAGAAGGCGAGTCTAAATAAAAATGCTCTATCATGTTATAAGCTAATAAAAAAGGACGCATCAATTTCTAATTTGAGGAGTGTTAACTTCAAATTGGGAGTGCCATTGTCTGCATATGAAAATCTGCTGATTCCTGAAATTTGGCCAGTGAATGTTGCAGTGCGACCCCTCGTTTTTGAGAAAACTCCAACTTTGCGCCCAAAAAACCAGTAACGCCTTCTCTTGGCGGGCAGCGAAATATTAAAGTTTATTTCCACAATGCTTCCGGTATTAGAACAAAATCGGAGGATTTGTACCTGCTTAGCTCGCAATTGGAGTATGATGTGTTTGTCATTATTGAGACTTGGCTCAATCCACAGTTATTTGACTCCGAGTTCTTCGATATTAGGCACTATGATGTTTTCCGAAAATATCGCGATCCAGTCAAGACTGGCTGTATAAGAGGAGGTGGAGTGCTCATCGCATGCCGTTGTTATCTATAAGCGTCAATATTTCTTCTTGAAAAGCATAATACGTTGCTAGATCAGCTTTTTAGTTCTTCTTCAAAACAATGATACGTTGCTAGATCAGCTTTGTGTGAATATATGAAATGTATCTAATTCGCTGTACGTTTGTGCGTCGTATATTCCACCGGCTAGCAATGAACTTATATTTAGAGCACATAATATAATATTGTTTCTCATAATATTGTTTCTCTTCATGAAGGCATTAATATTGTTTCTCTCCATGAAAGCATTGGTGACCATCAGCTTGTTGTTTTGGGGGATTTCAACCTAAGCAATATTACCTGCTCATATTTGGATAATAATGTATTTTTAACTCCTTCTAATATAAGTAATGTCATAGAATCTTATCTTATTGATAATTTTTTAGGATGTGACTTAGTTCAAGTCAACGGGATTCACAATAATTTGAACCGCTACTTAGATCTTATATTTGTAAGTAATAATATTAAGTTTAATATTCAGGTCGCCGCTTCGGCACTATCTCCATCTACCTTACATCATCACCCTTTGTTGCTTGACATTGGATTTTACGAGTATTTTGAAGTTGATCATGAACATCAAGATATTGCATTTAATTATAACTCTTTTAATTTCGATATCATCGATAACGCATTTCTTAATATCCTCTGGGTCGATGTTCTTGGTGACGGTGATATTGCTAGTTGCTTTGACCAGTTTACAATTACGGTGTTTAATCTTTGGAAAAAACACATTCCAGTTCATGCTAATTTGTCTCATAAGTTTCCTTGGTATTCGAAGAAAATAAAACGTTTAAAGAACTAGAGGAATAAGTTCTTTAAAAAATTCAAGTCAACTTATGAACAGAAATACTTTGATCTGTACGCTAAGTTTAAAAATGAGTTCGACAGTTTAAACAAATCTCGCTACAGGGAGTATATTAATAGCTTCGAAGTTAAAATTAAAAATAATCCAAACAGTTTCTGGCAATTTGTTAAGTCTAGAAAAAAGGTATCTACGGTTCCCACTGCAATTTTCTATAACCATGCGAAGGCTAATGGCATTTAAGAGGCTGCAAACCTTTTCGCTGACTTTTTCTCATCGAACTTCGTCTCTGATGATGATTTATCGAACGATGACCTCTCGGATATACTTACACAGGATTTGGGAAGTATTTATTCTAATTTCAATCTAGGGTCTTTATTTCTGTCTGATGATGACATTACTAAAGGCATTATAAGCCTGAAGCCCTCAATGAAGACTGACATGGATGGCTTTTCTGTGGTGCTATTGGAAAATTGCCCTTCACTGGTGACACCATTAAAAATTATTTACAACAAGTCACTTGCCTCAGGAGTCTTTACTGATGCATGGAAACTTACTTCTGTCACTCCTGTTTTCAAAAACGGTAATAAATGTGATGTATGTAATTATAGGCCGATCTCGAAGTTTTCGACTGTTTCGAAACTATTTGAGAGTGTTATGAATAAAAAACTATTTTTCAACATTAAGCAACTTGTTTGTCCAAATCAGCATGGTTTTGTCTCTGGAAAGTCTACCATTACTAATCTTGCGGTTTTTTCTGATGATTGTCTTAACGCTTTTCAGAATGATCACCAAGTGGACACCATATATACGGACTTTTCCAAAGCATTTGACAGGATTTCCCACAAAATCCTTGTCGCCCATTTAGGTTTTCATTCAATGTTACTGCAGTGGATTCAGTCCTAATTAGTGGATAGGAAATTGACTGTTGTCCTAGATGGAGTGTGCTCGAAGTCATTTATATCAACTTCGGGGGTTCCCCAAGGGAGCATTCTTGGCACATTATTCTTTGTTTTGTTTATTGATGATATTAAGTATTGCTTCTCTTCGGCTAACTTCCTTTTGTATGCTGATGATTTGAAAATTTACTCAGTGATTAAAAGTCTTAATGATTCATATGTCCTTCAAGCTGAGCTTGTTATGGTGCACTCTTGGTGCGTTAAAAACAGACTATTTCCTAATATACAAAAATGTTACAAGATTACTTTTAGTAAACTCCATAAGCCCTTGCTCACATCATACCGTATTTCAAACTCGGTTTTAGATCAGGTTAATGAAGTAAAGGATCTAGGTGTTTTCTTTGATGCTAGACTTACGTTCCAAACTCATGTTAACTACATTATTGCAAATTACTTTGCTATGCTCGCCTTTGTGTGCCGAATCAGTAGTCAATTTCGTGAGCCATATACTCTCAAGGTTCTGTATACTGCTTTTATCCGATCGAAAATGGAATGCGGGGCGTTTATTTGGAGACCATATCACCAAAACTACATTAATAGACTTGAATCTTTTCAGGAAGCTTTTGTAAGATACGCTTTGCGTTTTATTGACTTTGCAGAACCAAAACCATCATATTTCTCGCGCAATACAGTTAGGGTGGGAAACGCCCATTTTAAGTCCATTTATGCAGTCTTGAAAATTGGCGCGGAATAGTTTTATTATTCAACGAAGACGCACATTTTTCGCGGTTTCTAAATTTGCCGTTATATGAAAGTAGGAGACGTGAAATAATTGTTTAGATATAGTGCATAAGTATTTTAGTTAATTGCATTATGTGAAAAAAGTGTTAAACATATCCTGGGAAATCCTTTTGAAGACTTTCCAATTGGACGATAGTGCTTCGCATTCAGCTTGAACGAAAAAAGGCGCTCCCTGGAACACTTTTCTGTACTCCGGCTCTTTTATCTAAAGATTTTTTATACAATTGATTGATTATACAATTGAATTAGCAAAAAAAACTGGAGATCCACTTAAGTTTTTCGATATAACTTTGGTAAATGTTACTCGATCGGCACGTAGTAAGTACCAAATTGAAGGAGAGACTTACTGTTACTGATTTATAGTAATAATATTATAAAAATAGTTCAGATTATAAACAAATTGTTTTAAATTAAAAAAAAGTGTTGAACATTTTTTTTGTAACTTTCCTTTATTTGCAATTTTTATATTGTGCATAAACATAAGTAAACTAATTAGTGTTTCTAGAAGTTGTGCCTATTCAGTGTTTCCATACTCACTTGCATAAACCAAAATTTTTCCACGATAATGCAAAATAATGGCTTTTCTATTAGAGCTACCGAAATTGTTCCTAAATTTGCAGCAATATTAATGCTGTTCTTTACATCTTTTGACTATAGGCCAGTGCAATTATCAAGAGAACAATTAAAAATGTATTGAAAAAAGATAACTTTGAGATTAACGATAAGCTAAAGGGCTGCGAAAAATTATATTTGACTTTATCTTTTGCATTAACTGATTCATTATTTAATAATATGCACCAAACCTTTTTGCTGAACCCAGAAATTTAACAAGAATTGGTCTTATTCGACTAGTGTGCTGTGGGTGACTTGGCGGTCGATGCGCGGGCTCTTAACAGCAAAATAAAATACTAATATTTTGCAGGCTTCTTGTTGACTTCATGATACATTATATTTTCACTATTACCAAGGGATTTGAGTAAAATTAGATTTTCGACCCGCCCTAATATTTATGTACACACTTCGGCAAAATAGTTGCATTAAAACCCCGCACAATGAAATGTAAACATATTTTTTACATTTATGATGTATTTTTAGTAAATTAAGTAAGTTTTTATAATTATCACGCACTTATATATGTATACGCACATTGTGAATACAGAACTGTTGATTCAACCATGGTTTCACACTGACATTAGAAGAGTGCTGCCACATCTAAAAAAATAACAATAAAAGAGAATAGTTTTTATCGTATCCATTTTCCTACTCAGCGTTGAATTAGTAGTGAACGAGGATATGGGGTTAAGGACCCCCAATATATAAAAAAAAATGACAAGCGCCGTAGGCGAAAATTTTTAATAAAAAATCGCGCGATTACAACAATGTTTAAATTGATAATTTCTCTTAAGAAATGGCAAAGGAATCAATGATCCGACTTAAAAAAATTTGTGTGGTAGAATCTAAAAAAAAATGTGGTAGATTTCAGAAAAATGTGTTAGATTTAAAAAAATGTGGTAGATCTCAGGTTTTGGATCAAACTTTGTACAAAAACTAAAAAAAAATCTGCAAAGTTTCTCCTAAATTGCAAACATTTTAATTAGAATCTAAAACAAAATTAATTTTAGTATAATAAAGTGCAAGATTGAAGTTGATGAAAATTGCGTAGGTTTTTGCAATTTTTTTCCTTGACAGTTTCGAACATATTTTGAAAGATTTCTGCAAACTTGCAGAGTGCTGCCAGCTTTTCTTTTTATCACATCATGATGTAGCGAACAAATGTGGCTCGTTCCAGAAATGCTGCTTGGGATTTGCCGATTTTGACAATTCTCAAGTAAAAGTAAACAACGCTTTAGAAATTTGAGATGCACTGAAATTCGCTAATGCTTTCACAAAATCGCCGGTTTTTATCATTTTCGCTATTAATTATAAATCATATATTTTGCAATTTAACAGAATAAAACCATGTTTGATGTCGAAAAATTGAATATTGAGAAAATTTATTATTTTAGTTTATTTTATCCTCCCATTCTGCCTGTTGTTAGTGTTTAGTGTTGGACAATTTTTGCTCTTAAAATTAAGAAAATTATGTCAATGTTATTGTGGCTTGTTAACATTTTATTTTTAATATTTTTATTGAGCTTTGTACCACGATTGTTTATTAGGAAAAATTGAAAAAGCAACAAAGTCTAAGCGGTAGAAGTTATAGCACTATTTCGGA
>NW_016158973.1:0-975 GCF_001687245.7 Rhagoletis zephyria | reverse complement strand
ACGATACATATTTCATTTCATTCATCAGGATCTTGAAAACTGACCAAATCGGCGTGACCAAGTCCATGGTCCTTTTAATACTATATAAACATCCGAAAACATTAAAACGTTTGAAATAAATCCCGTCTCACTTTTTTGTATTTTTCACTTGGTTCCTGAAGTAATGAAAAATTGAGAATCTATACGGGAAAATTATAGTTTTTGTAAGTTTTATCTTAATATCTTAAAATTTAAGACTTATTGAAAAATGATAAATGAACGTGAGGTACTAAATTTAATAACCCTTAATTTGATATATCGTGCGGTTTATAAAAATTAACGCATTCCATAGATATTACCAGCCAAAGTTTCATTTTCAAAATTCGTATACTTTGGTGCAATTGCGCGGGCTAAAGATAAGTTTTAAATTAATCTGTCGTGGCCAATAACAATTGGCTAAGACCTAAGACATCATAATATTACTATTACAATGCGGTCAAACGACTTTTATTTTCCCCCATACAAAATCGACCCAGCCTAATAAATATACTGTTTATTGTGTGAAATAGCGCCGAGAGGTTAGTTCAATTTACAAACTTTAACAACAAATAACTTAAAAACTATAAGCCTCTTGCGGCTAAAAGTATATATATTTGCAATCAGGAGAAGGGGGGTAATAGCCACCTTTTTTTTTTGTACGCGAGGGATGCCAAACTAAAATTTTCCCTTTAATATAATATTCGTATCCGAAAACTACCGAAAAATATCACGTTATTTGAAAACAATAATTTTAAAATATTTGCTCAAACTGAACATTTGAAAACATGTACATATACGTATTCGACAGTAGCTGAGTGTGCAGAGAAGCGTGCGACTATTTGTAACCTTCTTAGTATAATTAACTATGAAAAAGCATATTTGAAGTTCAGAAAGAAAAGTTTCAGAATACCAACCGGAAAAGTATTCGTTTCACAACCCTTCGTGGCACTTTACTAT
>NW_016158972.1:89756-101920 GCF_001687245.7 Rhagoletis zephyria | reverse complement strand
AACTGTACTTCAAAGGTATAAACAATTATATATCTAGCCGTAAAAGGGGTGTAATGGAAACATGATTGCCTATTTATATAATTAATATATATATAAAATAATAGCCGTTTTGGTTGTTTGGACTTAACTCAAAAATTACGATATAGATTTCAGTCAAATTTTCAGAGATTATGCCTTGCATACGTGGTCCTATTATAGGCTACTAGAAAACTCGCTAGGTGGCGCTGGAGTCGAGTTATTTATAAAAGCAGTATTTATGAACCGATTTTGTTAATGGAAGTTTTTTCTTCCCAAATATGCATATATGGTGGTCCTTAAATGTAGGAAGCAAATTTTTACATCAGATTTCCTAAGCCTCAACCCCCCACGTCGATGCTGCTACAGTCGAAGATATCACATATAAATTTTGGTCCCGTTTGGAGACGGTTAAGGCGTGTCGCACAGGGGGTAAAGTTCAGATTCCTCTATGGAGACTCAAAAAATTAAATTATTTTTTCATCTAATACCCAAAATCGGCACTACTATATTAGAATATATCACATATAAATTTTGGCCCCGATCGGAGTCGGTTAAGGCGTGGCGCACAGGGGTCAAAATTCAGATTACCCTTATTTAGCCAATGTACGGGAAAACTTTTCATCCTGTAGGTCAGCGGAGATTCTTATAAGGACTTTTATTGGCTTACGTGGAACATTGGACCAATGCTGAAGTTGCAAGATCACAGGTGGAAATAAGACCATCAGTATCATCGAAAGAGATTCGATTCCATATGGTAACACAGCGCTACTATTTTTGGCCTATGTGTGAGGAGGATTCTGCTCTTTAGTCGTTTCAATTTGAACTAAAAATGTTTACTTTACAGACCACTTTTTCTTTTAAGCGCTATTTTTGTATTGGCAAACGCAAAAGATCTTATAAGGCGCCGCGAAGTAAGCGGGCATTAGCTAGTATGTAAAAAAAATTATTGTTAATTACTTCTTGTTACAGATGGAAAAAATTTTGAAGAAATTGACGACCAAGTCGAGCGGACTTGCTGTATGATGATAGTTGTACGGATAAAATAATAAGTGTTTACAATTATATATGTTTGGTTGACTGTGCATCTCAGAAACGAAATATTTTTTTTAAAACATCAGATTAAGAAAACCCCTCCAGATAATCGTCAGATTATGGAACAGCATGACTAGGGCATCGAGATGAACCTTCTGTATCAAAATCTGACGCGCTCGAGTAAATCCAAATGGCGATTTTTTTTGCATCCTCACACACATCCGCCACAAGCTTTCGTCACATCTGAATCGTCAGATTATTATATGGGAGGTTCATTCGGGCCCATTTAACATCCCTATTGAATATCTGACGCGCCCGATTTTTTTGCCACCCATTTTTGACCATGCCCACCATGCAAACCGGCAGATTAGCATATCTCCGTCATCAGAAACACGTTTGATTTATTCACTATCAATATCTGACGCGCTCGAGTAAATCCATGTACCTTTTTTCTTTTGACATTTTTGGAAGCCTGTAGATCTTCCACCCACCGCTGTAAGGAAAAACATAACATGACTTTTTTTCTTCCCATCATATAATCTTCAAAATCCAATAGGTCAAAATGACGCTCGAGTAAATCCCGATTTAGCATCGTGGCTCCCCTACTAATGTCATTTGTAAATTGTGCTATGTACTCAAGATGTCGAATTTATCGAGGTGATTTTTCTGATTTTGAATTTATAACATGTGTTAAAGAGTGAAAATTCTACCCTCAAGAAAATGTTGAAAGTGTTTAATTGAATTGTATATTGCCAAAAGCTCTCTGTCAAACGTTGAGTAATTCATTTCTGTAGGAGATCATTTTCGTGAAAAATAGGCAAGTGGTTCTAAAGTGTTATCACTAATTTGTTGTAAAACTGCACCAATAGCTGTATTTGATGCGTGTACAGCAAGTGGTAATTTACCATTTTTGTCAAAATACGTGAGCAAAGTTTTCTGTGTAAAAAGTTTCTTAACATTTTCAAAAGCATTGATTGTTTTCTCTGTCCAATTTAGTTCTTTGAGTTTATGTTTAGCTGAAAATGTTAACATTTCATGTAGAGGGCTAAGTTCTGTTGCTAACATCTTTACGTATCTGTGATATGAGTTAACCATGCCTAAAAATTTTTGTAACTTGTTTATAGAAAATGGTTTTTCAAAATTTGTAATTGTCTCAATCCGTTCGAAAGAAGGTTTAATTCCTTCACCTGAAATTTCATAACTTAGAAAATCCAATTTACTTGTCCCAAAAATACATTTGCTAGGCTTAATATTCAAATTATATTTTTCAAGTCTATCAAATACAGATTTTAAATGCTCTAAATGCTGATCTTCATCATCACTTGCAACAAGAATATCGTCAAAATAGACAAAAACAAATTCTAAGCCACAAAATACTTCATATATAAACCGTTGAAATGTTTGTGCACTGTTTCGTAAACCGAAAGGCATACGTACAAACTCAAACATTCCAAAGGGAGTAGTTATTGCTGTTTTGTGAATATCTTCTTCAGCCATTGGTCTGAAACTATCGCACCAGTATCTATTAAAAAGTTTAATTTATTGAATTTATCAAAGATAAAAAGGCGGCGAGAAGGTTTAACGCCATTTCCATTATTAGCCACCGTCATAATGGAACGATTTAGTTTAAAACATTTGTATTTGAATGACACTATTTGTATTAAAATTACAAGGATGAATTTTCTGTGGTACCAACAAATGTTTTGATTAGAATTGTCTCTTGATCTAGAATGACTTCTTTCTCTAGATCTTTCACTAAGTTTTAATTCATTAATATCCATAGTAATCTTGTTTAAATTTTGATAAATAGTTGTAGCCAACTCAGTCAAATTTTTAATACATTGTTTAAGAATATTATTATTATTTTCTACACTAGCAATACTTAAAGATTTAGATGTTTGGGGTTTATTAATCTAATCAAATAATTTATCTGCAAGAGAAATAATTTCTTCATAATTTTGAATTTGTTGCGGTAATTTTCTACTCCACAATTTAAATAAAAGTTCTCTACTAACAATCGATTTTCTACCTGCTAAAGAGTTCATATTTATGTCTAAAAAGTTCTGATGGTGACCGATCACCTACTTCAGTATTTGAAAATAATTGTTCAAGTATCTTTTCTTCGCTAAGAGAAAATCTTTCGCCTAAAACCTTCCTGATGGTTTCGTATTTGTTGGTTGATGGCGGTGGATTGATAACATCAATAATTTTTGAAATCGTTTCTCGTTGAAGAACAATCAAAATGTTTTGAAATTTGATATTATCATCACATATTTTATTAACTTCGAATTGTCCTTCTACAAGCAGAAACCATGCTTCGGGACGATCTTCCCAAAAAATGAGGTAATTTAATAGATTTCGAAATATTCGAACTAAAGTTATTTTCATTTTGTGTCAAACTGTTAGAATTTATATTTTGTGTAGTGTTTAAATCTGAGGTGTGAGTTTAATTTTCATTTTGGTTTTCTGTTGTTGAGAAGTTGCGTGTACGTATAGGTGATCGATGCATTTTTAAAATCGACTAGAGAAGGAGTGTACAAGAGAAATAATTTCCACAATATTAATACTAATAGCAAATACTTAATATTAAGTAATAATGTAATAAGTTTTGTTAATATTGTTTTTAATAAATTATTAAAGTCAAAAAATAACGTAATAAATATTCAAAAATGTATATATGTCATTTAAATATTAAGTAAACGAAAGACTTAAGATACGAACTTATATTGAAAATATCTTGCAATCTTATCTTTAAAATACAAATTAATACTAAAGTTATATTAAATCTAAAAATATAAACAATACAGCTCACCAATTCTGAACGAATGAAATTGAACGCTCATTGCTTCAATAAGATACATATGTAGAGGCCAAAATTTAAAAAAAATCTTCATTGGTGTCTTTGAGCTTGTTAGTTTTGCAAACTGCAACTGCTATGGCTATTATTGTTATAGATCCTTGTTGCACTATAGCCTGTGAAAATTTTGATATATTTAAATTGTCGATATGCGAACTGCTTTTGAAGTTGTTAATGATGTAGTTGTGAAACCTTCTCGCAATTGTTGCACTTATATATATATTTACTCTTAATGATCTTTGGAATTCATGGTATACATGATTGTAGAAAGAAACTTTTGCTTAAGAGATGATTAAATGATGATATGACGTAACTTATTGCAGACATAAATTGTTGTAAACGATGCAATTATTATAACTTGTATAATTATTCGATGAGCAGGATCGCCAATATGTGGAGTTAGAATATGTTATTCCAATTTTAAATGTTTATTTGTATGAAGAATATTTTTGAATGAAAGCAAATTCTCATATTGATATTTTCAACCATAGTCATGAACAAAATTAAATTAAATAAAACAAATAAACAGGTAAATAGAGCATAAAGTATTAAACCCTATATGCCTTTCCTGTTTTCTTTTATCCTATGAGCCTCTTCAAAATCGTCGAAACCTTTTACATATGTTATAGACGCGCGAAACAATATCACCAGTATTTACATTTTATTTATTTATTTATTTATATTCAACAATTTTTATGAGCTTGAGGCCCTTTTTAGTGAAAACTTTATTGTGGAAAAGCAACAATAATTTGAAATGGTAGAAGTGATAGCTATTTCGGAAATCGCCACATTTCCTCATCAGACTTCTTTCAGTAGGCCTCGAACCGAAAATCTCACTATAATAAATAAATTTTCTTTAAAAAAACGGCCTCGAGCTCAATAAAAATTGTTGATCATTCTAATAATAGAAATATTAACAAAAACCAACAACCACATGATCAAGTGAATTGCAGCGGAATAGCTGCGCTTGATTGTAGTTGGCTTAGCAAAAGTGAAATAGCGGAAATAAGCAACAAGAATTAACAAGGCAAACTTCTTAGCACAGTGCGTCAGTGGTGATCGTCGGTTCGAATCCTACCGAAAGAAGTCTGATGAGGAAATGTGGTGATTTCCGAAATAGCTATCACTTCTACCATTTCACTTCTTACCATTATTGTTGCGTTTCCCCAATAAAGTTTTCACTAAAAACTGCCTCAAGCTCATAAAAGTTGTTGAATATAATTGTTATAAGGCCATAAAATAACAAAAAACAAATATTTATTTATTTATAAAAAAGTAATCAATTTGTGTTTAAACAAGCTTTATTATTTAGTTGTTAAAAGAACTAAAAAGTTAAATTGACGGCTTAATTTTTTGTGACGTTATTCTTTTCCATCTAACAGCGCTCTTACACGATATGTATTTGCATATGTAAATGCTACATTTTTGTATCTACTTGTATGAATAATGTGACCAACCGTACTTCTTTCGCAAGTACAGTACTTCTCTCTTAGCTCTTGTACTTTGTACTTCGCAGTACAGTCAAATGTACTTCTTTGCAAAATTTGTACTTCAGTTCCTGTACTTTTCTGAACTTTTGGGCGATACATTCGTTCAAACCTTTCAAGTCGCCGTGGACCGATGACATCATACCTGCGCAGCTACAAAAGGTTCTGGAGCTGTCGTGTAATTGGTTGGCTCCGATTTATGCGAACTGCGAGGGTAGTCAGTGCTGCGTTCATCCCGAAGGGCGGAAGAGGATCTCATGTTTCCCCTAGGGATTTTGGGCCTATCAGCCTGTCTTCGTTTTTGCTAAAAACGCTAGAGAGGTAGATTGATAGACCTGTACATAAGAAACGTGATTCCTCGTAACTGTCTTTCAGCAGCTCAACATGATTTTTGCAAGGAAGGTCGGTGGATACCGCCCTACACACATTGGTAAAGGCACCCTGAAATTGTGCATATGGAAACTGTGCATACAAAATAATGCATATGAAAAAACACCGAAATAATGCATACGAAAAAAACCCGAAATAATGTATATATGCACAGTTTCGGTTCAAAACCGGAATAATGCATATGAAAAAAGCCGAAATAATGCATATATGGACAGTTTCGGTTGATAACCGCAATAATGCATATGAGAAAAAACCGAAATTATGCATATGCACACTTTCGTTTGAAAACCGAAATAATGCATACGAGAAAAACCCGAAATTATGCATATGCACACTTTCGCTTAAAACCCAAAATAGTGCATATGACCAAAACCGAAATAGAGCATACATGCACAGTTTCGGTTCAAATCCGAAATAATGAGAAAAACGAAGTAATGCATATATGCACAGTTTCGGTTGAAAACCGAAAAAATGTATATGACAGAAACCGAAATAATGCATACGAAAAAAAACCGAATAATGTATATATGCACAATTTCGACTCAAAACCGAAATAACGCATATGAGAAAAAAACGAAATTATGCATATGCATGCTTTCGGTTATAATCCGAAATAGTGCACATGACGAAAAACGAAGTAATGCATACATGCACAGTTTCGGTTGAAAACCGAAAAAATGTATATGACAGAAACCGAAATAATGCATACGAAAAAAAACCGAATAATGTATATATGCACAATTTCGACTCAAAACCGAAATAACGCATATGAGAAAAAAACGAAATTATGCATATGCATGCTTTCGGTTATAATCCGAAATAGTGCACATGACGAAAAACGAAGTAATGCATACATGCACAGTTTCGGTTGAAAACCGAAATAATGCATAGTGCATACATGCACAGTTTCGGTTCAAATCCGAAATAATGCATATGAGAAAAAGGAAGTAATGCATACATGCACAGTTTCGGTTCAAAACCGAAATAATGCATATGTGAAAAACGAGGTAATGCATACATGCACAGTTTCGGTGGAAAACCGAAATAATGCATATGTGAAAAACGAAGTAATGCATACATGCACAGTTTTGGTTGAAAACCGAAATAATGGATATGTGAAAAAACGAAGTAATTCATACATGCACAGTTTCGGTTGAAGTCCCAAATAATGCATATGTGAAAAACGAAGTAATGCATACATGCACAGTTTCGGTTGAAACCCGAAAGAATGCACATGTGAAAATCGAAGTAATGCGTACATGCACAGTTTCAGTGGAAAACCGAAATAATGCATATGTGAAAAACGAAGTAATGCGTACATGCACAGTTTCGGTTGAAGCCCGAAATAATGCATATGTGAAAAACGAAGTAATGCGTACATGCACAGTTTCAGTGGAAAACCGAAATAATGCATATGTGAAAAACGAAGTAATGCGTACATGCACAGTTTCGGTTGAAGCCCGAAATAATGCATATGTGAAAAACGAAGTAATGCGTACATGCACAGTTTCAGTGGAAAACCGAAATAATGCATATGTGAAAAACGAAGTAATGCGTACATGCACAGTTTCGGTTGAAGCCCGAAATAATGCATATGTGAAAAACGAAGTAATGCGTACATGCACAGTTTCAGTGGAAAACCGAAATAATGCATATGTGAAAAACGAAGTAATGCGTACATGCACAGTTTCGGTTGAAACCCGAAATAATGCATATGTGAAAAACGAAGTAATGCGTACATGCACAGTTTCAGTGGAAAACCGAATTAATGCATATGAGAAAAACGAAGTAATGCATACATGCACAGTTTCGGTTGAAGTCCCAAATAATGCATATGTGAATAACGAAGTAATGCATACATGCACAGTTTCGGTTGAAACCCGAAATAATGCATATGTGAAAAACGAAGTAATGCATACATGCACAGTTTCGGTTGAAAACCGAAATAATGCATATGAGAAAAACGAAGAAATGCATACATGCACAGATTCGGTTGAAACCCGAAATAATGCATATGTGAGAAACGAAAGAATGCATACATGCACAGTTTCAGTTGAAAACCGAAATAATGCATATGTGTAAAACGAAGTAATGTATACATGCACAGTTTCGGCTGAAGCCCGAAATAATGCATATGTGAAAAACGAAGTAATGCATACATGCACAGTTTCGGTTGAAAACCGAAATAATGCATATGTAACCACCCGCAACCTAATACGTATACAAGATAATTTCCCTCTTCTTCTTCTTGTTAAATAGCAAAACTAATATATATATTCAGTTCTTCCCACTCAAAGTAAATGGCATACATTTTGTAACACATTTTTCGGAAAGGAGAGAAAGAGACAACTGCTTGTGTAAGAAGTTAGGACCACAAAACTTACTGACAAAAGTAATTGATATTTTAACTCGGTTCGGAAAAAATTGCGTCGATGTCATTCAAAAACATTTAATCTTTAAAATTTGGTTAGGAAGTTCATATAAATATTAATATGACATTAATAAAATTGATCAAACACAGAAATAAGTAAAAAATTGTCTATTATAACGTCAAACATACCGAGTACATCATAATGAATTCTTTTTAATGAGTTCTTTTTAGTGAGTACTTTTTCGACTAACCTTGTCCATAACTTTTATTTACATATATTCTGAGAAAACAAAGTTTGGTGTTAGATGCGCAGTCGTAAACTCGCGAAAATAAATTAATCAAATAAAAATATAATAGGTGAATAAAGGTAAGAATAATGAACAAGCGAACTTTTCCAAACGAAATGGACGATATGGACGAAAATATAATGGAAAACCAAAGACAGGTTGAAAGCCGCTTGGATGTACTTGATCATCGCATTGATGATATGGAAAAGGTTTTGTGTGAAAATGTGGGTTAAATAAATAAATAAATATTGGATTTATTTGCAAGTAATATTTTATTCCATTTCAGATGGCTAACAGGAACGAGACAATGGCTTAAAATCGCCTGATGCGCGATAGTAAAGTAAAGCAGCAGTCAGTTAGAAAAATGACCGGCGATATCGTTGATGCAGGAATAGTGGAAGTAGCTAGCGTATTTCCGCTTTTCACAATAGATGCTGCAATGGAAGTGGAGGAAAAGCTGAATAAGCACGAATACGCCACTGCAATGGTAATTTTAACATTCAAGCCCTGGTCGAAACTAAGTACCTATTTTTTAAAACATAAAAGGCACATACATACGGTGAAGGGCGCTTCTGGAGAGGTGGACACTGTTAAGCGCAAATTATTTATGTATATATATATATATATGTGTTTGGGTATAAATATGTAAGGGACATAAAACACACAAAATAATTAAACATATGAAAAGTTTGAAAAGATAAGAAAAAAATTTCATTTGAATAGGAAATCGTTTGGTAACACTACCGGTAGGTTTTGCGGTAATAGCTTGGTAAGACTACCGGTAGGTTTTGCGGTAATCGCTTGGTAAGTTTACCAGTAGGTTTTGCGGTAATCGTTCGGTAAGACTACCGGTAGTTATTGAGGTATTCACTTCATAGGAGTACTGAAAGAGTGAACAAGCTATATATGGCTGAGTATGACATACGTGAATGTGAAAAAAGTACAGATACTCAACAAGATTCACGACAAGAAGAGATAAGCTATACATAAGGAGACATATTTTACTAGGGTGTTAAAGAAAGACAAAAACTCACACGTATAGAAGACTACAGGGTAATTTCTGCCCACGGCCCTTAAGAAACTCATATAAACTTTACCCGATACGTAAGGTAACGCTCCTGGAGAATTCATGGGAGATTTAGCTAGTAGCTGTCTACCAGGGCCATTTGTATTCTTATGGACGCTCACACACATCTGTCAAAACTTGCCGTTCACATGCGAATACTTTGCGTACGCACACAGTTGAGTGTGAGCTCGAAAAAAGGCATATTATGCATTTTTAATTAGTTTTTATTCTATAATTCTGAATGATATTTTAATTCTCTAACTTTTCATGTCTCAACTATAGCAAAAAATTGAGTAATAACGAAGATATTGGTCAAAATAAAAAGCTCACGCTCACGCTCGCATTGAACTGTATATCACAAATGAATTTATACACAAACAGACATTCTGCCATTGTTTCTTTGAACTTGCTTCAAATATATGTTATACATATTTTTATTTAAATAGATATTATCTCGTAAATATATTTTTTCCCCATTTAGTGAGTTAGTTTCTATAATTTCTTTATCCTCGTGCTAGTAGTATTTATATAAGTGATACTGAGCTTTATAACCAAAGAAAACACGACTATTGTCGCAAGTGAAAACGGAAAGAGAGTGTGGGTCATTCATGTAACAGAGTGCATAAACTTATAAGATTTTCTGCTTGATAAAGTTATCTGTTCAGATGAATACCACTAATGCGGTATTCAAACTGTTTGTATATGCAGAGTTGCGACATATTGCAACCANTTATATAAGTGATACTGAGCTTTATAACCAAAGAAAACACGACTATTGTCGCAAGTGAAAACGGAAAGAGAGTGTGGGTCATTCATGTAACAGAGTGCATAAACTTATAAGATTTTCTGCTTGATAAAGTTATCTGTTCAGATGAATACCACTAATGCGGTATTCAAACTGTTTGTATATGCAGAGTTGCGACATATTGCAACCATATACATTACATGTTTTAATTATTCAATATAGCAATGAACAATTTTTCTGAATTTTCCATTTTAAAAACACCAATGGGTAACCAATAACAAACGAAGCATCAACTTTGTTTCTGATGCGCTGATTGCTCTAGCGATGCGTTTCGATAATAGCTGTCAAATTATTTTAACACGTACTCTTATGTAGATAATTATTTTTGCGACGACCGGCCTACACGACGGCTGTGGTTGTGGCCAGATTAGATCTATTTCTATTTTCCAGCGACAGATAAGGTTATGTCAAACTCGTACAAATTCATGATGTCGCTGCCGGGTTCAAAAATCATGTCGTCATCGACAAAGCGTTTAGATAATGAAGATAACAAATTGGAAGCTGTGCCCCGTAGCTCGTCGTTTTTAATGTGTTCAGAACTTAACTTTTCGGATGCGTTATGGAAAAGTATACATTGTCAATATTTTGTAGTTCGGCGTTATGGAACATCATACTTTGTACGTATGCAATGTACATATCGTCGCCTCAGAAAACGGATGACGAATGTGCAAAATCACGATTTTGGGATTTTGATGCAGATTTACTAAGTTGGACATGCTCTTTCGATTTCTGCAATCCATTTTTTTATATCTCCATTAATATTATGTAGACCTATCTTACGGCACTCAAATTTTACAGGAGAGCGAAAATCCGGTTTTTCTTCGAAGGCATTGCCTTCAGAGGCGGTATTTTCTCTACCTATTATTTTACAAATCTGTTATTTTAATATCGATTTTACGATTTTGACGCATAAATCTCTATGACTGGAGTTCGGGGTTACCGAATCTCATTTTTGCCACAACGGCGATTTAGGCGGTTTTGCAACTGGTCGATGGGCGGTTTTGCAAAAACATCGACGATATGCATATTTTCGTTAGAAAACCGAAATAATGCATATGGGAAAACGAAAAAAATGCATACATGCACAGTTTCGGTTCAAAACCGAAATAATGCATATGGGAAAAACAAAGTAATGCATACATGCACAGATTCGGTTCAAAATCGAAATAATGCGTGTGGGTAAAACGAAGTAATGCATACATGCACAGTTTCGGGTGAAACCCGAAATAATGCATGTGGGAAAAACGAAGTAATGCATACATTCACAGTTTCGGTTCAAAACCGAAATAATGCATATGGGAAAAACGAAGTAATGCATACATGCACAGTTTCGGTTGAAACCCGAAGTAGTGCATATGGAAAAAACGCAGTAATGCATACATGCACAGTTTCGGTTCAAAACCGAAATAATGCATATGTGAAAAACGAAGTAATGCATACATGCACAGTTTCGGTTTAAAACCGAAATAATGCATATGAGAAAAACCCGAAATTATGCATATGCACACTTTCGCTTGAAAACCGAAATAATGCATATGACGAAAACCGAAATAATGCATACATGCACAGTTTCGGTTCAAATCCGAAATAATGCATGTGGGGAAAACGAAGTAATGCATACATGCACACTTTCGCTTGTAAACCGAAATAATGCATATGACGAAAACCGAAATAATGCATGCATGCACAGTTTCGGTTCAAATCCGAAATAATGCATGTGGGAAAAACTAAGTAATGCATACATGCACAGTTACGGTTCAAACCCGAAATAATGCATATGGGAAAAACGAAGTAATGCACAGTACATGCACAGTTTCGGTTCAAAACCGAAATAATGCATATGACAAAAAC
>NW_016158972.1:73643-84291 GCF_001687245.7 Rhagoletis zephyria | reverse complement strand
TAATGCATACATGCACAGTTTCGGTTTAAAACCGAAATAATGCATATGAGAAAAACCCGAAATTATGCATATGCACACTTTCGCTTGAAAACCGGAATAATGCATATGACTAAAACCGAAATAATGCATACATGCACAGTTTCGGTTCAAATCCGAAATAATGCATGTGGGAAAACTGAAGTAATACCTACATGCACAGTTTCGGTTCAAAACCGAAATAATGCATATGGGAAAAACGAAGGAATGCATACATGCGCAGTTTCGATTCAAAACCGAAATAATGCATATGTAAAAAACGAAGTAATGCATACATGCACAGTTTCGGTTTAAAACCGATATAATGCCTATGAGAAAAACCCGAAATAAAGCAAATGCACACTTTCGCTTGAAAACCGAAATAATGCATATGACGAAAACCGAAATAATGCATACATGCACAGTTTCGGTCCAATCCGAAATAATGCATATGAGAAAAACGAAGTAATGCATATATGCACAGTTTCGTTTGAAAACCGAAATAATGCATATGACAGAAACCGAAATAGTGCATATATGTATACACAATTTCGACTCAAAACCGAAATAACGCATATGAGAAAAAAACGAAATTATGCATATGCATACTTTCGGTTATAATCCGAAATAATGCATATAAAAAACCGAAGTAATGCATACATGCACAGTTTCGGTTGAAAACCGAAATAATGCATATGAGAAAATACCGAAATTATGCATATGCATACTTTCGTTTTAAAAGCGAAGTAATGCATATGAAAAAAAACGAAGTAATGCATACATGCACAGTTTCGGTTCAAAACCGAAATAATGCATATGACGAAAACCGAAATAAAGCATATATGCACAGTAGGGTGGTCCAAAAAAAATAAAGTCGGAGTTTTAATGCCGGCACACCCTAGGATTGATCTATATCGAAAAAAATATACCCATATTTTTTTATTTTGAAATCAAAAAATATTTAGGGAGTGGCGGCATTAAAAATTCGACCTTATTTTTTTACATACATTTTTGGACCACTTTAATGCACAGTTTCGGTTAAAACCGAAATAATGTCTAAATGCACAGTTTCCATATGCGCAATTTCGGTGCCCCATTGGTAAAGTGGTTAGACGAAGCCTTCACGCATAGAGATTATGCAGTAGAGGCCTTACTCTATATCGAGGGGGCCTTCAACAATGTCACTGCAGAGGCAATAGTCAAGTCTATTCACAATCTGGGGTTGAAATCAACCTGTCGTGGCGGAGAACTGTCCGCAAGGTGGTGTTCTCTCTCCCTTGCTCTGGATTTCGGTTGTAAACAACCTTCTAGAGGAACTGGAAAAGTTGACTGTCGGGTGATCACCTATGTAAACGATGTGGAGCAAGTCGGAACTGGTATTGTTTACCAGAAAGTACAAGATACCAATTGTGGCCCTTCCCTCGAGTGGTGGTGTTTGTCGGTGACTCTCAGACAGGGTGAAGTACTTAGGCTTGATCCTGAACAGGAAGCTGTGGTGAAAGCCTAACATTGAGGAAAGGGTAAGAAAGGCGTCGGGTGCCTTGTATTGCTGTAGGGGATCTATCGGTAAAAGGTGGAGCATTAGAAACCACACCTGGCGCTTAAAGTTTTGTTGAACACGGCCCCTGCGGATATTGCAGGCAGAATTATCGCAACACGAACTGCTCTTAGAATCAGGGAAACCGGGAAGTAAAACTCTGCAGATGTGGAGAGCTTTGACTTCGTCCTGAATACATATATTACTGTGACACCGAAATTGCTCTCAGAAGCTCCTCCTCTACCTATATTCCCTCAGGAGAGGCCTGGGTAGGGTAGGGTTCCTCGAAGAAGGGAGCATTAAACTTCTTCACGGACGGATCAAAACTGGGGAACAGGGCTGGTTGACGTTTCTTCTGCCTGAAACTCTCCACAAAACTATGTTCAGGCTTCCGGACTTTTAGTTTCAGGTGGAAACATCTGTCTTTCAGGTGGAAACATCTACCATCAAGTAAGTGGTAGACTCACCACCCAAAAGGTGTGATTGTGCGATCGAAATCGGTAAAGGAGTCTTACCTCTCTTTCAATCGCGTCGGAGTACTTCTTAATAAGGCTAGTTAGGTGATGGGTCACAGTGACGTCGCCGCGTGGCTGATGTCCTGGCCTTGGAAAGGCACCCTTAAAATATTATTCCCAGATAAGGAGCAACAAGGGACTCCTCTGTCCTCCTGCGGTACACCCTTGGGCCTAGTGTTTGCTCAGCAAGCGCTAAACTAACACGCATACTTCGTACTCCCATTACCTCTCAAGGGCTAATGATGGGGGTTCTGACAGGTCATAGAGCGGTAAGAGTAGGAATTTCAACTGATATTTTTTGTATCAGCTATCAAGAAGAAGATGACCTGGAATCATCTCCACACTTTCTTTTAGACTGTCCAACCTTCGCGAGGCTAAGATGGAAGTATTTTGGCTCGCACTTCTTAACAAGCTCTGAGCTCTCAGGGATCGAAATTAGCCGCATTCGAAATTTGGTAATCAGCTCGCGGCGTTTCGCCTACTAAATTAATGGTCTCCGTTCAGTTTTTTCGTGGTATCACAAAGGACAATCTCTTAATTGTCCAAGTGTGTCACTTGCCTGGGGCAACCACTTTAACCTAACACAACCTAACATGTACTTCTTTGAGCTATGAAATAGTTGGTCACATTTCGTATGTACCATATATTAGAACTTATCAGAAAAGTAACATTTATACATATACAACTACATATCGTGTAAGAGCGCTATAAGTAAAACACGTTTTCAATATTGTGGCGAATACTGCGGCAACGCGAAGCGAACAACGAGAAAATGGCAGTATGTTCGAGGAATGACGTAGAATGTTCGACAGTGAGAAACGCCAAGTGGATGAATTCTGTGAACAGCGAGAGGATGACAGAATGAGCGATAAACTTCAGAACGTTATAGAGTTGCCATGAGTGCGAGCGCAGGTATATAAGGCCGAGCAAGCTACCAGACAAGTTGTAAAACAGAGATAAATTGTATTAGCAAGGTTTGTAAAGTGTTGTTATTACATTAGCGAGTATTGTTAAGTGTTTGTTGTACAATAAAGTTAATTGTACTCTAATTTGGTCATCTTGAGCATTTATTTAACAACCCAGCGATACGAACCGAAAGGATTTTGGGAAATACGTCAAGTATTCAAGGATAATCGTAACAATATGAACCAAATCGGACCACAAATACGGGTTTTCAAATACCTCGCCACCTAGCGGATAAATTCGTCTTTCATATTGCATTGTCATCGAGTTCTGAGTTAAGTTACAAGTCTCTAGCTCATCGGGAAGTTGGTTAAAATTTAATTGCAAGATTTTATTACACACAGTTGAAAGTAAAAAAAAAGGTTGTAAAAATAATATATTCAGCTAAGAGTTCGGCTAGTACCGGGCGTGTATAAAATGAGCGTGCAAAAACGTGCAGCTAAGATATAAATTATTATAATCTACAGGAATACTCGTTCAATTAAAAAATAAATTAATTGTGGCGCTGAGGGGCAAGGTTTTTAAAAGTTGATGCAAAAAAAATAAAACAGAAATTAATTAAGGGCGAAATAGACTTGGCCGATATAAATAATACAACTTTTTATAAATATTGGTAATTATTGTTCCAACAGGGGAGCTTAGCCTTAGCATTTTTACCTACGGCTGAACCACTGTGCGATGGTTAAAATCTTATTTAGGCACTCCGCACATTACTCGCCTAATCATAGTAGAGTAATAGTTTCGTCCTGCCTAAACGAATGCATGACGACTCGACTTCTGCACACTTGGACGCCCTGCATAAGCCCTGCTGGCACACACATTACACATTTTCTGGCCGGTCTTTCTCACTAATACACTTCCATGAATATTTCTCCAATAAAATCCCAGTCAGCAGAGAAACGTACTTTTTGCCGAAAGTGCAGTTTTCGTACATTTTTCGTTTACAGAAATGTTCAGAAAACGATTTTCATATTTGTTCATTTTTCGTATCCGAAAAATATCATCATCTTATTTCAAAACAATAATTTTAAAATATTTTGGTTCAAACTGAGCATTTGAAAACATGTATACATATTCGCCAGTAGCTGAGTGTGCAGAGAAGTGTGCTACTATTTGTTAGATTTCAGGAGGTCCCAGGTTCGAATTCCGTCAGAAGCAGCACATTAAAATTTGTTATTCAAATTGATATAATTGCTGAATCTTAAATTTGTTTTTTGTTTGGTTTCCTGTAACTATGAAAAAGTTTCTGTGAAGTTCATAATGAAATCGTTTTCAACGAAAAATAGTATCAGACAAATTTCAGGAAAATAGCCGAAAGCGCATCCGTTTACAACCGTTTTCGATAGTTTTTCGCACATACGTTTCGGATGAACACTTTAGTGGGAGAATTGATCTGAAAAATGTCTGAAAACGGAATCCGAAAACGGAATCCGAAAACGGATGAAACATCAGGTTTTTATACGAAATTGTTTCCATTTTCGGACAGGTTACCGGATATTTTGCTGGCTGGTATATTGCTTAAACGCTTATGGTTTAATACAATTGGGACGAGTTTTAGCACAAAATGATTATTTTTCAATTATTTCCTATTGAAATTAAAAATAATTTTTATTTCCAAACAAATGTCGATTTCAAAACGAGAAGCTCTTTAAAATGTTGGGCGCTTCGATTCATGAAGCTTTTACGATTAGGCGAAAACATTGTTATGAATCATAATATACAGAGCTTTATTGAAATACATGTGTTCGGCATAAAAGCTTCATTACACTACTATGACTAGGCGCTTAATGTGCGGAGTGCCTTAAGTAATAGACGTTGCGCAGTAACTGTTGATGGCGTTTCCTCGGAACATTTTACTGTCTATTCAGGTGTTCCGCAAGGAAGTATTTTGGGTCCTCCCCTTTTCGTTTTATTCATCAATGACAGAAGTGACTGCTTTTCTGTTGCCAGATTTTTATTATATACTAATGACTTAACATATTCTCCGTGGTAAGCAATGCTACCGTTATGGCAAACCTTCAATTGGAGTTAGATAAAATGATTCCTTGATGTCAAAAATCTCACCTCACACTAAATATAAAAAATGCTTTCATATTACCTTTTCAAATGTTCGTAACATTATGCATACCTCTTACTCTATATCAAATACAATATTAAAGTCTATTCAGGAAATTAAAGACTCACTATTTATATTTGATTCTAATTTTTCTTTTAAAAGTCCCATCAATTTTTTTGTTTCGAAATGTCATCCGACTTTATGTTTTATTCGTCGAAACAATTCAACTTTTGCGGACCCATATATTATGTTCACGTTGAGCCATTAACTCGAGTTTAACGTTTTGAGTTTGTGAACAACTGTCAAGTGTTCTCATTGGGGTGTTTAAGAAACTCAGAGTTTAATTTGACACTTGTTTGTTTACTTTTTTTTATTCACATTTAGCCTGTTGACGTACCCCAGGGTTGAGACAGAAATAGTCCGAAGTAGCCGTGATGTGGAATATCAACCGTTTAGCCAAATATAAAACAAAATGTGACTCGATAAAACTTTTCATGCTGATTTCAACCATATCAAAATTATTTGGCACAAATAAAAACCAAAGCCAATAAAAGAGGTTAAAGTTAAACTTTTATATTTTTTATATTTATAATATCTCCGAAACTATTTGACCGGTCCCAAAAGTATTGATGCTAATTTAAAAACAATTTAATTACGCGCCGTATATAACCTTTTTAAAACAAATTTTGAATACAGGCTATTTAAAAAAGATATATTTATATAAAAATTGTATACACCAATTTAAAGACCCCTTAATCACCTTTATTTTGACGCCATCAGTTTTTTAATAGGTTATGTTGTTCAGAAGATATTGATAACAAAAAATCAAAAACTTTAACTTTAACCCTTGATATCTTCTTTATTTTTTACTTTCGCCAGATAAATTTGGCAGGGATGAAATCAGCACAAAAAGTTCTCACGAGCCATATTTTTGGTTTTTGCATAGCTAGATTGTTGATATTCCAGACTTATGTGCACGAAACGACCTAAGGCTATTTCTGATTAAATCCTGCAGTATTAACCCTAAAATCCCAATCTAGGTCAGCGAGGCGTATACGGAATCGGAATTTTTTTAATTTGAATACAAAAGTACCTTTATACTTTATTGTTATAAATAAATATGGTTGTAGTTATTCTTAAAAAAAAAATGGCCAGAAATAAGAATATTTTAGCCCACAGGTTGTCTTTTAAGTCACCTACGCCTCTAAGACGCATGTTTGGGCTTTACGTAACTTTCAAGTAGATTTTGCTTCTAGGATTAATCTCCAAACTCTAGAAACGAGAAGAACAATTATTTCGCTTTCCTTAGTTTTTAATATAGTTAAAGGGACTGTTGACTGTCCGTCTTTGTTGCAAAACATCAATAATCTTGTACCCCTGAGAACTCTATGCAATTTCAATCACTTCTACCCAGATAAAGTCAGGACTAACTACGCAAGGAATGCGTAGGCGACAAGCTCTCTACGAATTTATCGAGATCTCGAATTCTAACGGCTTTGATTTCTCATTATCCAAAAATTCTTTTCTTTCTTTGTTATATTCTGTCTTTCGATATAGTATTACACTTTGCTATTTTGATATTTGTTAACTTGTTTATGTTAATGTTCTCATAATCTACTGTGATTGTAATTTCTAGCTTTAAATAGACAGTAAGATCTTTGAGCTTTATGAAACATAATAAATAAAATAAACATACTGCACCTAAACGTACTTAAGGGTTCAACAACATGGAGGCTTTTTAAAAGAGCGTTGTCGTGTATCAAATAAATACAAATATAAAATAAGTCATTTATGCATAATTATTATCACCATGTGATTTTACTCTTGCCTTAATTAAACAAAAAGAGATAGCCAAATTAAAGGTTAAAAGTAAAAGTATAATCTCAATCTAAGCCCATTTTTTAATCACCTTGTTTACACAGGCATATCTCAGATTATTAGCCTTAAACTTTTTTGTGCTTGTTATTCTCACATCTCAAGAAAAAATTAAGTTTCTTCTCTTTGCCACCGCAATTTAAATATATTTTAAATTAATATTTTATTTAAACTACATTTACAAACCTCTTTTCCTTGCTAACGTCGATTTTTATTTACTTTTACAGATCACATTTCTCCTCTTTTTCGCGAAAGTAATCGATAAAACTAGGTTGGACACCGAAAAGTTATCGGTTTAATCCGTGATTATTTTATAATTACAGATTAACGAGGGACAAGTTTTATATGGCTTATCTCTTTTTCTAATTATAGATCAGGAAAAATTCGGATAATCTACTTATACGTAAACCTAGTATAATAACCAGGGAACGGATTTTTAGGTCCTAAAAACCTATAAAATAGGCAAAATAAAATAATAGGCTGGAAAACGCAAAATAAAATAGCGAAAAAGGCAGGAAAAGGCACTAGGTGTTGCAAAAAAGGCAAAAAAAGGCAAAACAAAATAGCGAAAAAGGCAGGAAAAGGCAAAAAAAAGGTATTGCAAAAAAAGCAAAATAAGGCACTAAAAAAAGACAGAAAATACTAAGAACAATCAAAAAATATATTTATTTTAGAAATGCTTATATTACAAGTAAAAAGAGAAAAACTATGAACTAGTTTCATTATATGAAAAATTTGTACTTTGAATCTTTGACTATTTTATCCTTTCGAGTTTCGAATTCATAAAACTTTAATCTGTATAGTTGTAGTAACATTGAACCACAAGATGCATTTTGAAATTTTCTGGCAGCATTTTCATTCGATTTTCGCGAAGAAAAGCCTTGAATGTACTAAATGTGCACTCGACGTAAGTTGATGCAAGTAGAGCCCAATTTAAATAAGGAACGTTTGAAACGTTCATATTATCAGGAATAAGGGCGTTTTCCTCGCCCTTTACAATTTTATCCACACCCCTTATTGTCTCCAAGCCTACGTTAGCTGAGGAAACGGCTTTGAATTTTTCCAACACCAATTTGGCAAGAGGTCCCTGCGCTTCTATGAGCCGCATGGGCATGTGTATATTCTTGAATCTTAAAAAAAAAATTATAAATGCTATAATCCCTTTTTTAAAGGTAGAAAAGGCAAAAAAAGGCAATTATCTTAAAAAAGGCAAAATCAAATGTGTATATATGGAATCAGGGAAAGCTAAATCGTGGACATTCTTAATCGAATATACTCTATCTCTTTAGCAGAAAAAAAAGCAATTTCATAAAATCCGTTCCCTGATAATAACACTATAGTTGATCTGTTTTTGCACAGGCGAAACACTTCTTGAAGAAAGAGAAACCGTAAAATATGGTGCTTGCTTAATGAGGTGGGAGATTTGTGAGAACAGCTTAATGCTGTTAAAGGCCAGTATGCAGCTCTAAAGAATACGGTCAAGAAAAAATTACCATTATTTCGTGTGTGTGTCCAAGGAGTTTTGACATCTTAGCCTGTTTCTTCATTCTTTCCTCAAGAAATAATAGAACGAGCATATATTTCTGTTGCAAACCTGGATTGCCTTGTGCTCTTTTTTTACAAACAACTTTAGAAAACCGTAGTAAAAAGCGTAGCAAATTTCTTAAGAACTGCGCACTGGCTTAAGGAAATTTGGCTCAAAAAAATTTCTTTGCTATTTCTTGTACGTCATTTTATATGGAGTTTTTGCTTTTCTTGAGAGCTCATACTGGCCTTAAGAATGATTAGTTTATAAAATCACGACTTTGAAAATTTATTTTTGTACGCATTTACGCCGTTATGGATGACATATTTTAATATACTAAATCTTACCTTTAACCAGAAACCACAATTTACCCAGTTTTACAATTTATATCTGTAAGGATAAATGAAAATAATTTTCGTGTAGCACGATCCGCAGCACTTCTTGACTAGGGATAACCCCTTTATTTTAAAATGCACTTTTTTACAGTGGCTATAAAGACAACGGCGGATTCCAGTAAGTAGATGAACCACACCTTTAATACAGTTTAGTATATGTTCGACGCGCTCAGGTAGACTAGTTTTCGCAACAATTTATGCTGCAGTTGCATCAACAACTTCAGTATTCTTTGCACTGCTGTAGCCGTTGTAGTGGTTTTTACTGTAACGACAAAGAACAAATTGCAATTTGTAAGTTTTTAATAGTTTAAAATTTAGGAATGGTGTAATAATTGAAATTACAACTGCTTTTACACATAAATACACTTGCTTCTTAACAGTCAACTTCGGCCTCACATTTTATTGCCAATTTAATATTCGCATAAATGCAATCACAGTTAATTTTTAAAGCATTTTTTATATTTTTCGCGGAATTGAAAATGATAGCGTTTTTAATTATTTAAGAAATTGTTATTTGTAAATGCAAATTATGGTCAACTACTTCGCTATATAAAGATGCAAACATATTCAGTGCATTTATAGCAAGCCTATTTGCAATTTGGAAGGAGTTAATGCATGAGTTAATGCAAAGAAAGCCTGCTAATCTTATATTCTTGTCCGTTTGTCAAGGCTTTAACTCAGCGAATTTGCGAGCACAGCGGTTCCCATTAACTGTGGGAATTCGTTTGAGCTGACGCCTCATGACGTGTCGTCTGGCTGAACAACAGAAATCTATTCCTTCGTTTATACACACAGATTAATGGAATTAACTGAAAGCACATTGACACCGTACACATTTCGCACTAGTGTTTATACGATCTTCAAAAAAAAAACAAAATCAGCGGTTTTAATTTGACATTTTTATAAGTTTAATATAATGAAAAGTGAGTTAAATTTAGTCTTATTTGGCTTTGTAAAATCGTGGCAAAGAAAAGAACGATTGAATATTTGGAATTCAAACAACGAAAAAAAAAATATTCAGAGAATTGGTTGTGTTCCAGGCCAATTTACCAAATATAATTTTTGCTATGAATGTGAATCGAATTCGACGTCTCCATAAACGGAAAAGGAACGAAAACTTCTGATGGATTGCAGCAGTCAGAAAATCGAAGCTTTCCGTATGTTAAAAAAATATTTTTTACTGCTTTGCGAAAAACTGGAGCGTTTTCCTAAAATCGACTGTGTGTCTTGTATCACTCCACACAAAGGTATACTAAACAGGTAGGAGACGTAAATCACCTGATGGGGTTTTTTTTATTATTGGTCTCTACACTGTCAAGCATTGTTAATTTTTTTTACAAAAATTATTAAATGGTAATTATATTTGCATGTGAATCTTCAAAAAAAAAAAAACGATTGAAGACAGCCTTTGGAACGTTTGCTGAACTCAGAATCATAAACGCCGATTATTGGACCCTGCAAAGGATGTATTGACGCTTCTGGAATGAAAAAACTTACAAAGAAGGAAAGTCGCACCAATTTTTAATTTTTTAATTTAAATTCTTGTTTATTTATCACATCGCCTACTATTATACTTAAGAACGTAAACTATTTTTTTTACGTATTTGTCAATGTTATTGTGGCTTATTAACATTTTATTTTTAATNCGTTTTTCGCATCGTGTTTTTACATATTTAAATTTTTTTAATAAAATCAAATGGTGGTAGTTCATGATTGTGTGTGGATTAATATCACAACACTGAGGATTTGGCAATAACCTTTTTCATC
>NW_016158972.1:73351-73518 GCF_001687245.7 Rhagoletis zephyria | reverse complement strand
TTTCTATGAACCGACATACTTTAAGCATTGTTGGCACTATTTCCATTTGAATGAGGAAATAGCGGCAATGACTTTATTTCCAAATTTTTGTTGACTTTATTTCGCTTTTGAAAAGGTAATAATGTCAATTGACTTTATTTCGCACCAGGGTGGGAAATAAAGTCAAT
>NW_016158972.1:65365-73286 GCF_001687245.7 Rhagoletis zephyria | reverse complement strand
CTTCGCGGCGGCCCGCGTCAGCGCGCCACACCGCGCGCGCACCGCGTACCCCACGCGACCGGCGCGCACACCACGTCACGCTACGCCACGATTTATTTTTTGTATACGTTGAAATAAAATTTTTATATATTTTAAACATCGAGGGCTTATATTCAATAATACCCTCTATCTGCACACTTTTCACAAAGATGAGATTCTGATATAAAAATCCACCTAAGCTTTAACTGTCATCAGTGATATTAATGCTACCTTATATAACGACAGGTAATAAGTCCCAGATGGTTTCTAAAATCAGAAATTAGTTTTTGTGCAAATTGCAGATAGAGGGTATTAATGAATTCAAGCCCTCGATATTTCACATTTTTATATTTGTAAGTTATTGGAAGCAGGGATGCCAACTTGGCTCAAACCGTGCCATTTGTCCCTATTTTACTTCAAATGGCACTTAATTTTTCAATTGGGCACAAAGTGCCAAAATGGCACTTTTGTAAAAAAATAACATTTCAATACATTTTTGTGAAATCCTTTGCGTGCACTTCTCTTTCTCATCTAAAAGTTTCTAATTTATAAAGGCTATTCAACTGGTTTATCTTATTTTATCATTGCACTTTTGTTTGGAAAAAGTAGCTTTATTTTATTGCTAAATGTGAATGATTAAAAGGAATGACACCTTTTTTGGCACTTTTATTTTTCTATTTGGCACATTTTGGCACTTTTTTATCCTCAATATGGCACCTCATAACTAAGGATAGTTGGCAGCTCTGATTGGAAGATTTCTGCTGTGTTTCGGCAACAACTTTTCTGCAGGAAAAAAGCATATAATTTGTATTTCAAAAGTGTGTGAAAACCAATGAATTAACTTATATGATCTCGGTTCCGATATTAAATAACCAATAATTGTTTATACCCGCATTTTGGCACATTGGCTCGTTGAATGTGCCATCTAATAAATAGTGTCGTCGTTCTCCTTAGCTGCTTTTAAACGATATCGTCAAAATCTGCTGGCGGAGACATGAATACAGTGTAAGAAAATTCTTTTTCTATAATTGTTTCCTTATAGAAAGGTTGGTTTCTTTTCCACCTTAAACATTCCGAATTCGTTCAAAATATGCTAATTTAAAACACAGAATTCTCTCAGTGTTCCTGCGGGGATTTTGGATATGGACTTGGCTAAATGAGTTCGGCCATTCCCCCTTTTTCGACCGTGAATGGCTCCGTGACAGCAGCAACATTGCCTAATCGCCTACTCACCACGGCCCGTTCCACCCACGTACACATAATACACCTACACACACACACATACACATGAATTGTATTTACACATACACACACACATGAATTACAACATAATATGAAACAAAACACAATATTGCGAATGTCATATCGAGCAGACGTGTTCTACGCTATAACCCCGCTAACGCAAATTTAATAAAGTGCATTAATATTCCCTCCAAAAGGTTCTACGGTTTTTTTTTCAAAAAAAGGTTCGAAGCTAGTGGTGAGTATGCCCCCCAAAGTGTTTGCCCTTGGTGTACGATTGTTCATGGTCCTTCGAGCCGGATATGAACCAGCGACCTATGGACACTCAAACGCGCTATTTCAGCCGCGAAATATTACTGCTAAGAGAATCAAAACCAATTGATAAAAAGAGTCAACTCTTAGTACTCAATCCATTTTTAGACACGAAAGGTCTGCTTCGTGCTAACGGACGGCTAGCGAACTCCAGCCTCACATATAACGAACGCCACCCCATAATAATACCAGAGAAATCCCCATTTGCAACACTATACCTCAGATTTCTCCACTTATTAATGCTACATGCCGAACATCGCCTCATGCAACAAATGGTCCGACAAGAATATTATATTCCACGACTAAAGCCACAGATCAAAAAATGCATATTTATGTGTAAAGTCTGCACTATACATAAGCAGAAGATGCGCACGCAGATCATGGCAGCTCTTCCACCTGAACGCTGCACTTTCGCTCTGCCCTTCACTACCACTGGTGTTGACTTTGCTGGGCCTTTCCAGATAATGGCTTCCATGTTAAGGACTTCAACCTTTACGAAGGGTTATGTGGCTGTCTTTGTATGCTTTACGACAAAGGCAGTACACCTCGAGCTATGTTCTGATCTGACCACTGCGGCTTTTCTCGCGGCATTTGCTCGCTTCGTCGGACGGCGAGGATTTCCATCCAAAATAATGAGCGACAATGGAAAAACCTTTGTCGGAGCCAAAAGAGCCACTGAAAAACAGTTTGTAAAATTTATAGAGGAAGTCTCGCCTGAAATCGTTCAAAAATACGCACCCCAAGGCATTGATTGGCAATTTATCCCACCAAGTGCTCCACATATGGGGGGTCTATGGGAATCTGCTGTAAAAAGCTTCAAAACACATTTTAAAAAAGTCGCTGGCGCACACAAATTAAACTTTGAAGAATTTACTACATTATTAACCCGAATAGAAGCCGTTCTTAACTCACGGCCCCTCTCTGCGCTCTCGCAAGATCCCTCCGATTTCACTGCCCTCACCCCTGGGCATTTTCTTAGAGGTGCTCCACTTCTGGCAATACCCGAACCAGACGAGCAATCCTTATCTCTACTGAATCGATGGTAACGAATGAAAATTCTCCATCATGAATTCAGTCGTAGATGGAAGGAAGATTATTTAAAAGACCTCCATAAAAGATATAGATGGAAGAATACTCAAGAGGAGCCTAAAATCGGAGAATGTGTTCTCATCCACGATGAGTGTCTTCCCCCCACCGAGTGGCGCCTCGCAAGAATCGAAAAATTACATCGCGGCTCCGATGGTCACATACGAGTCGTAGATTTGCGCACACAAAACGGTACACTAACTCGACCGCTCGTAAAACTTTGCCTTCTACCGACCGAAGACGCTAATAATCAATGAAAAACAATCGTAACTCCGTCATGCTCAAAACCGTAAATAAAACTAAAACCACGCAACTCAATAAACGTAACAACAACCGAGAATATCAAAAGTGCCTGAATCCGTACCCTCAAACCCACACCAAGTGGCTTACGCCTAGCAATCATGTTCATAACTGCTTGCATCTATCCTATACTAAAGTCCGTTCTCCCCTACTGTAGATAAATATGGACGTGGAAATGAGTGAAGCCACACCAACTCCAACTATCCGTTCGGCAATCACCGTGCCCCGCTCGGCAGCACCGCCAGTAGCAGCAGTAGGTGCGACAGACCGCACCACACGCTGTTGCATCGCACCCCCGCACGAACCATTCCCGAGACACCAGTTGCCCACCGTAATGGGCGACGAAGACCGCAAGGCAAGGTAGCACGATCGCGGCGACCACCAGCACAACAGGGCCACCGCACTTTTAACCACCCCGGGGCTCGCTATCGCGCTCCAGCAGGGACCCTTCGCCGGCACCAGCCTACGCAACGTCCCCGTCGTGCAACCGGACTACGCAACGTAGTGGAGACCCTGCAGCAACTTCAGCAACTACTAGGCTGAAGACTCGCCTAGGGGGGCCGGGATGGCTAAATGAGTTCGGCCATTCCCCCTTTTTCAACCGTGAATGGCTCCGTGACAGCAGCAACATTGCCTAATCGCCTACTCACCACGGCCCGTTCCACCCACGTACACATAATACACCTACACACACACATATACACATGAATTGTATTTACACATACACACACACATGAATTACAACATAATATGAAACAAAACACAATTTTGCGAATGTCATATCGAGCAGACGTGTTCTACGCTATAACCCCGCTAACGCAAATTTAATAAAGTGCATTAATATTCCCACCAAAATGTTCTACGGTTTTTTTTTCAAAAAAAGGTTCGAAGCTAGTGGTGAGTGTGCCCCCCAAAGTGTTTGCCCTTGGTGTACGATTGTTCAGGACTGTTTCTTCAATTTAATAGTGTTCGCTTTATTTTTGTGGAAACGAAACATGTTTTGCAAGTAATGGATCATTTCTACACTCTTTTTTCAAATTTTTCTCGTACTCCAGCTGTGCGCAGGCGTTTAGTTTTTCGCATCGTGTTTTTACATATTCGTAAGTTAATTTTTTTTAATAAAATGAATTGGTGGTAGTTCATGATTGTGTGAGGATTAATATCACAACACTGAGGATTTGGCAATAACCTTTTTCATCTATTAAAAAGCAACACTTACGGGGCAATATTTATTGTAAGAACAACATTTTTTTCTATGAATCGACGTACTTTAAGCATTTTTGACGCTATTTCCATTTGAATGAGGAAATAGCGTCAATTACTTTATTTATTTTTGTTGACTTTATTTGGCTTTTGAAAAGGTAATAATGTCAATTGACTTTATTTCGCACCAGCGTGGGAAATAAAGTCAATTGACCTTATTTCAGTTGATCTTGTTACCTGTCACCTCACTATTTGACTTTGAAGGAAAGAAAAGCAGCGGAATATTTAAATTTTTTAACTTTCCTATGGAATAACTTTTCTCAGAACCATTCCATCCGAATCTGAAGAATTTTGGATAATTGCTTACGGAGTGAAAACCGCAACAGGCAGTAAAATGTTTGAACATATAAGTCAGTTCATATTATTATCCTTGCCGCACTCACATGCTTTGTTGAGCGCGTTTTTTCCGTAATGAATTCAACAAAAACTAAGATTCGAAATAGGATGAGGTTGGAAAGCCTTAACTCAATATTTCGAATAAAGTGTTAAATGAAGGCTAATAGTTTCTGCTGCAAAACGTTTCCAATATCAAACAGTATGTTTCCAAGGCTGAATAGCTCAATATATGACAACAACCGAAATGTACATAATTCAGACACTACAGGTGATTTTCAAAAAATTGTGGAAATAGCTGATCTCGCCTTATTATAGGTTGTTATTTAATTTTTAGCGCCGAGCTCTTAAAAGCGGATTGTGCGATTAATCAATTAATATGAGTTAAAATAAATTTAATAATTGCGCAGTCCTATTGCAAAATATGTTGAAACAAATATTTTTAAAAAGTATGCGTATTTTTAAAGAAAATTGTTTGTACATCACTATTTTATAAGTGATTTGTGTTATTTATTATTACCCTCTGAAAGTATTATCTTCGTTTTTGGTTTTGGAAACTATATTATAACAAGATCTCATTTTTTAAATAAAAGATTTGTTAAATTGATTTCATGAATTTTATTTAAAAAAAAATTGGCGATTTTGTTTTCAGAAATTGCGCTTTTTATTTAAACAATCTGGACACCCTGGTGTTAGCATCCAGCAGCGACTAGACTGATGTGCACTCAGCGGCATTGGTAAAAGATGTTGTTTTCGTAGCTACTGCGTTATTGAGTTTTACATATTTTGAAGGAAACTATGGAGTCTATTGCATTTGCAATTATAGCGCGATATGGAAATGATTTCACAAAGATATGCGAAGCTGTCGGGCATAGTATCCATGGGCGTATCTATGCCAGCTTCTGGTTGAATTGTTGAACCACAAGCCAGAACTCCTCCTATGCCTGAATAACTGGTTCTCAATCCAGTTAATGCAATAACAGCTTCTTCCAAGCCATTGAAAACATGCACTTTGTTAGGTCCACCCCACCTGTTGTGCTTGCTTCTGCCTTCGGCCGCGCTTAGAGATTATAACCCTTACTAAGTAGAATTCTGCTTTGTGTTGCCGGAGAAGAGGGGCTTCCGCATGTCAAAGGCATACAACATTTATTGTGCATATAACTCCGGCTACGCCATCCACAGTATTTTTTTGCAGAACCCACATCGAAATTTACAAAAAAAAGTGCATAGTGCGAACCAAATTTATTAATAAACTAATGCTCGGAAATTTGAAACATTTCTTTTAAATAAAAGCTTAATCCTTTGATTACACGTGTATGTTAAAGTTTTTAGATTCGGGTTGTGCGTTTGGACACAATAACCGAAAATCATTGTACAAATTACTAAACCGCACCCAAGATTCTCGATGAGTCGCAACAAACATTCTTTTTTGTTCGTTTATATAAATCAGTGGATAGAAATATACGCATATTCGAAAGGTAAATTTATCTGTTTAAAAGAACCCCACTAATATTTCCTGCATACACACATCGATTTACATCTTTTATCTCGCTCCCGACACAGAATAGTTTTCGTACAAAATTACTCAAAAAAGCTGTCAATTTCTTGCTCGTTCGTTTTTAAGCATGCCATCGTTACGAATTTCGAAAGTTCGAACATACGATTCGGATTGCAGCATACTATTTCTACGATTCGTAGCAAAATCCGAATACGAAAAAGTTGCAGAATAGGGGTGCTAATACACTCTGTATGGAAGAAAAAGCCTAACATTGTCAGCGAAAAATATTCTCAAAAATCAACGCACTAATTCCAACTTGCACAATGTTTGAAATTTCGATGCCCTTTTTTTGAACTTCGTCGATCTATTATAGTGGGATTCATGAAACGTCGTTGCAAATGTCGCATTTATCGCAAAATTTGCCACCTTGCGACACTGCTGATTACTTTTGTATGGAAACTTTCTTGCGACATTGCCATAGCATTTGGGTTGGCAATCATTGCAAAGTCAAAATCGCGAAACACATGTTTTTTTGTTGTCTTCAAATACTTCGAGGAAAATTGCATACATCGGTTAAGGCTGCTTCGAAATATAAATGTAAAAGCTTTCCTTTTTCTCCAACGCGCGGCATTTAAAAAAAAAAATTTTACATTTTCAATACGGAGTTGCGATAGGTCGTTTCCAAAATGCCACTTTGCGACGTATTATGAATCGCACTTATAAATCTTTTACAAAGTCTAAAACTTTGAGTTACATGGTTTTCGTAGTAGCATGCATTATATTTTTCTAAAAAATAATTTAAAACTAATAAATAAAAACAAGTAAAAAAGTCTAAGTTCGGGCGCAAGTATCAAATATAGTTTTTTTTCACCTTTCCGAAAACTACCACTACATGGTAAGCAGGGATGCATCCCTATTTCAAACATCTTCGTTAAACTTATGTAGTTATATGTGGGCGGTATCACGCCCATTTTCCAAAATTCCATAATAATGCTACTTCTTTCCAAGGGTTTGTGGTTAAGCTGGGATCCCACGATTGCCGCAATACACCAATTATTGCCTCATTTTATGCCCCAATCGTGTGATTTCACAATACATTGACTCATGCGGCAATAGAGGCCGATATTGTGCTTACTGTGCCCAATCAAATACGACGCGTGTGCGGCAATCGATTGGCAATCATGGGGCAATGAAAATTTCAAAATTGCGGCAATATTTATTGTATTCTTGTGCGGCAATTGAAGTGAACAATACACATCAATATTTAGGCTGTTTATTAATAATTTACTTTTTTGCTTCCTTATGTGTCCAAAAATCACTGAAATTAATATCCTTGTTTTCGGAAGCAACATAACTTTTAATTTAATTTGTAGTGAAATTATAATTTTTCTTGAAGTCCGATAACGGAATCTTTGCCGCGATATATACCACCACAAGCAAAACTCATACGAGAAGAATACGAAAGGTATTTTATGTCACCAAATGGCGGACTGCCATGACAGTATAAATTTACTTAAAAAAAAACTTAAAAGTTCAATACAGCCCACGACAAAGCAGTAGAACCTCACCATTTTGACCAGTCTTGACTATTTTTCTTCTACTTATTTAATCTTCATTATTTTCGTATAAAAGTATAGCTCATTGTCTAACAAAAACTGCATAAACCCAAATTGCAAGCTTTATACAAAAATTATAAAAATTTCTTAAACATTTGAACACAATCCCAGGGTTTATAATTTGGATTTCTAGAAAAAAATGGTTATTTAGTTTTGTAGCTCATTAAAATTTAGTACAATAAGGTGGAAGTTTGAAGTTGCTAAAAGATCCTGTTGATTTTTTATAATTTTTTTAGCTGACGGTATTATACAC
>NW_016158972.1:65020-65340 GCF_001687245.7 Rhagoletis zephyria | reverse complement strand
AAACTCGACAGCGTGGTTGTTGTTGTCAATTCTATACATCCATTTGCTTATTTGCTTTTTTTTTGTATAGTTTCAGTCAGGCTCGTCCTAAACTATGTATTTCTTAATGTTATTGTGGCTTATTAACATTTTATTTTTAATATTTTTATTGAGCTTTGTACCACGATTGTTTATTAGGAAAAATTGAAAAAGCAACAAAGTCTAAGCGTTAGACGGTCAACTCCATCTTCATCTTCTCCTTCATCTTCATCTTCATCTTCATCTTCATCTTCATCTTCATCTTCATCTTCATCTTCATCTTCATCTTCATCTTCATCTTC
>NW_016158972.1:19544-60239 GCF_001687245.7 Rhagoletis zephyria | reverse complement strand
TCGCCGGCACCAGCCTACGCAACGTCCCCGTCGTGCAACCGGACTACGCAACGTAGTGGAGACCCTGCAGCAACTTCAGCAACTACTAGGCTGAAGACTCGCCTAGGGGGGCCGGGATGGCTAAATGAGTTCGGCCATTCCCCCTTTTTCAACCGTGAATGGCTCCGTGACAGCAGCAACATTGCCTAATCGCCTACTCACCACGGCCCGTTCCACCCACGTACACATAATACACCTACACACACACATATACACATGAATTGTATTTACACATACACACACACATGAATTACAACATAATATGAAACAAAACACAATTTTGCGAATGTCATATCGAGCAGACGTGTTCTACGCTATAACCCCGCTAACGCAAATTTAATAAAGTGCATTAATATTCCCACCAAAAGGTTCTACGGTTTTTTTTCAAAAAAAGGTTCGAAGCTAGTGGTGAGTGTGCCCCCCAAAGTGTTTGCCCTTGGTGTACGATTGTTCAGGACTGTTTCTTCAATTTAATAGTGTTCGCTTTATTTTTGTGGAAACGAAACATGTTTTGCAAGTAATGGATCATTTCTACACTCTTTTTTCAAATTTTTCTCGTACTCCAGCTGTGCGCAGGCGTTTAGTTTTTCGCATCGTGTTTTTACATATTCGTAAGTTAATTTTTTTTAATAAAATGAATTGGTGGTAGTTCATGATTGTGTGAGGATTAATATCACAACACTGAGGATTTGGCAATAACCTTTTTCATCTATTAAAAAGCAACACTTACGGGGCAATGTTTATTGTAAGAACAACATTTTTTTCTATNGCTATTTCCATTTGAATGAGGAAATAGCGTCAATTACTTTATTTATTTTTGTTGACTTTATTTGGCTTTTGAAAAGGTAATAATGTCAATTGACTTTATTTCGCACCAGCGTGGGAAATAAAGTCAATTGACCTTATTTCAGTTGATCTTGTTACCTGTCACCTCACTATTTGACTTTGAAGGAAAGAAAAGCCGCGGAATATTTAAATTTTTCAACTTTCCTATGGAATAACTTTTCTCAGAACCATTCCATCCGAATCTGAAGAATTTTGGATAATTGCTTACGGAGTGAAAACCGCAACAGGCAGTAAAATGTTTGAACATATAAGTCAGTTCATATTATTATCCTTGCCGCACTCACATGCTTTGTTGAGCGCGTTTTTTCCGTAATGAATTCAACAAAAACTAAGATTCGAAATAGGATGAGGTTGGAAAGCCTTAACTCAATATTTCGAATAAAGTGTTAAATGAAGGCTAATAGTTTCTGCTGCAAAACGTTTCCAATATCAAACAGTATGTTTCCAAGGCTGAATAGCTCAATATATGACAACAACCGAAATGTACATAATTCAGACACTACAGGTGATTTTCAAAAAATTGTGGAAATAGCTGATCTCGCCTTATTATAGGTTGTTATTTAATTTTTAGCGCCGAGCTCTTAAAAGCGGATTGTGCGATTAATCAATTAATATGAGTTAAAATAAATTTAATAATTGCGCAGTCCTATTGCAAAATATGTTGAAACAAATATTTTTAAAAAGTATGCGTATTTTTAAAGAAAATTGTTTGTACATCACTATTTTATAAGTGATTTGTGTTATTTATTATTACCCTCTGAAAGTATTATCTTCGTTTTTGGTTTTGGAAACTATATTATAACAAGATCTCATTTTTTAAATAAAAGATTTGTTAAATTGATTTCATGAATTTTATTTAAAAAAAAATTGGCGATTTTGTTTTCAGAAATTGCGCTTTTTATTTAAACAATCTGGACACCCTGGTGTTAGCATCCAGCAGCGACTAGACTGATGTGCACTCAGCGGCATTGGTAAAAGATGTTGTTTTCGTAGCTACTGCGTTATTGAGTTTTACATATTTTGAAGGAAACTATGGAGTCTATTGCATTTGCAATTATAGCGCGATATGGAAATGATTTCACAAAGATATGCGAAGCTGTCGGGCATAGTATCCATGGGCGTATCTATGCCAGCTTCTGATTGAATTGTTGAACCACAAGCCAGAACTCCTCCTATGCCTGAATAACTGGTTCTCAATCCAGTTAATGCAATAACAGCTTCTTCCAAGCCATTGAAAACATGCACTTTGTTAGGTCCACCCCACCTGTTGTGCTTGCTTCTGCCTTCGGCCGCGCTTAGAGATTATAACCCTTACTAAGTAGAATTCTGCTTTGTGTTGCCGGAGAAGAGGGGCTTCCGCATGTCAAAGGCATACAACATTTATTGTGCATATAACTCCGGCTACGCCATCCACAGTATTTTTTTGCAGAACCCACATCGAAATTTACAAAAAAAAGTGCATAGTGCGAACCAAATTTATTAATAAACTAATGCTCGGAAATTTGAAACATTTCTTTTAAATAAAAGCTTAATCCTTTGATTACACGTGTATGTTAAAGTTTTTAGATTCGGGTTGTGCGTTTGGACACAATAACCGAAAATCATTGTACAAATTACTAAACCGCACCCAAGATTCTCGATGAGTCGCAACAAACATTCTTTTTTGTTCGTTTATATAAATCTTCTTCTTCTTTTTTGGCGCTGTAACCGCCTAAGCGATTTTGGCCGAGTTCAGCAAAGCACGCCAGTCGTTTCTCCTCTGTGCCAACTGACGCCAATTGGAAACGCCAAGTGAAGCCAAGTCCTTCTCCACCTGATCTTTCCATCGCAGTGGGGGCCTCCCTCTTCCTCTGCTACCACCAGCGGGTTCCGAGTTGAATACTTTCAGAGCTGGAGCGTCGGTGTCCATTCGAACGACATGGCCAAGCCAGCGGAGCCGCTGTATTTTAATTCGCTGCACTATGTCTATGTCGTTGTAAAGCTCATACAGCTCATCGTTCCATCGTCTGCGGTACTCGCCGTCGCCAACGCGTAAAGGACCGTAAATCTTCCGCAAAATCTTTCTCTCAAACACCCCAAGAGCCGCCTCATCGGATGTTGTCATTGTCCATGCTTCTGCGCCATATACCAGCACGGGCATGATGAGTGACTTATAGAGCGTGGTTTTCGTACGTCGAGAGAGGACTTTACTCCTGAATTGCCTACTCAGTCCAAAGTAGCACTTGTTGGCAAGAGTGATTCTACGTTGGATTTCAATGCTGACATTATTATCGGTGTTAATGCTGGTTCCCAAGTAAACGAAATTCTCTACTTTCTCGAAATTGTAACTGTCAACAGTGACGTGGGTGCCAAGGCGCGAATGTGCTGACTGTTTGTTTGATGACAGGAGATACTTCGTCTTGTCCTCGTTTACCACCAGACCCATGCGCTTTGCTTCCCTATCCAACTTGGAAAAGGCAGAACAGACTTCGCGGTTTTTGTTACCGATGATGTCGATGTCATCGGCATAAGCCAGCAATTGCACGCTCTTGTAGTAAATTGTTCCTGAGCGGTTCAGTACTGCAGCTCTTATTATCTTCTCCAACATCAGATTAAAGAAGTCACATGAAAGGGAGTCGCCCTGTCTGAAACCCCGTTTATATAAATCAGTGGATAGAAATATACGCATATTCGAAAGGTAAATTTATCTGTTTAAAAGAACCCCACTAATATTTCCTGCATACACACATCGATTTACATCTTTTATCTCGCTCCCGACACAGAATAGTTTTCGTACAAAATTACTCAAAAAAGCTGTCAATTTCTTGCTCGTTCGTTTTTAAGCATGCCATCGTTACGAATTTCGAAAGTTCGAACATACGATTCGGATTGCAGCATACTATTTCTACGATTCGTAGCAAAATCCGAATACGAAAAAATTGCAGAATAGGGGTGCTAATACACTCTGTATGGAAGAAAAAGCCTAACATTGTCAGCGAAAAATATTCTCAAAAATCAACGCACTAATTCCAACTTGCACAATGTTTGAAATTTCGATGCCCTTTTTTTGAACTTCGTCGATCTATTATAGTGGGATTCATGAAACGTCGTTGCAAATGTCGCATTTATCGCAAAATTTGCCACCTTGCGACACTGCTGATTACTTTTGTATGGAAACTTTCTTGCGACATTGCCATAGCATTTGGGTTGGCAATCATTGCAAAGTCAAAATCGCGAAACACATGTTTTTTTGTTGTCTTCAAATACTTCGAGGAAAATTGCATACATCGGTTAAGGCTGCTTCGAAATATAAATGTAAAAGCTTTCCTTTTTCTCCAACGCGCGGCATTTAAAAAAAAAAATTTTACATTTTCAATACGGAGTTGCGATAGGTCGTTTCCAAAATGCCACTTTGCGACGTATTATGAATCGCACTTATAAATCTTTTACAAAGTCTAAAACTTTGAGTTACATGGTTTTCGTAGTAGCATGCATTATATTTTTCTAAAAAATAATTTAAAACTAATAAATAAAAACAAGTAAAAAAGTCTAAGTTCGGGCGCAAGTATCAAATATAGTTTTTTTTCACCTTTCCGAAAACTACCACTACATGGTAAGCAGGGATGCATCCCTATTTCAAACATCTTCGTTAAACTTATGTAGTTATATGTGGGCGGTATCACGCCCATTTTCCAAAATTCCATAATAATGCTACTTCTTTCCAAGGGTTTGTGGTTAAGCTGGGATCCCACGATTGCCTCATTTTATGCCCCAATCGTGTGATTTCACAATACATTGACTCATGCGGCAATAGAGGCCGATATTGTGCTTACTGTGCCCAATCAAATACGACGCGTGTGCGGCAATCGATTGGCAATCATGGGGCAATGAAAATTTCAAAATTGCGGCAATATTTATTGTATTCTTGTGCGGCAATTGAAGTGAACAATACACATCAATATTTAGGCTGTTTATTAATAATTTACTTTTTTGCTTCCTTATGTGTCCAAAAATCACTGAAATTAATATCCTTGTTTTCGGAAGCAACATAACTTTTAATTTAATTTGTAGTGAAATTATAATTTTTCTTGAAGTCCGATAACGGAATCTTTGCCGCGATATATACCACCACAAGCAAAACTCATACGAGAAGAATACGAAAGGTATTTTATGTCACCNCAAACAACAACAAATTTGCACAAAATGAGCCCGCAATATACAAAGCAGATGCAATTGATTTATTTTTTTTTTTATTAAGAATACGCCATTTTTACACAACAGAGAAAAAAACAGAATTTAGAGGCCAGCGCAACACTTTATGGTCACAATTGCCGCATGCTCGAACAATCGTGTGATAAGTTTGGGGCAATTATTGTCATTATATTGCTTTTCGCCAACTTACGGCAATGAGAATTGTATAAAAAGAGGCAACCGTGTGACTGTACAGAATTTCATTGGGAAAATTTTTTTATTGTGCTCCAATACAGCACAATAAAAATTGTTCCAGATTGGTCCATTTGCGGCAATCGTGGGATCTCAGCTTTAGTATCAATTTTTGTAAATTAGCGTTCTTAAATTTCGAAATATCGAAGTTTTAAGCATTTCTGAAATTTACCGTTATATAAAAAGTGGGCGTACTTTTAGTCCGATTTCAGCGTTTTGCTTTTATGTGGCAAGCATACTAATCATACCGAGTTTGGTACATATTGGTCGAGCGGTTACCGAGATACATATACGTGATCATAAGTGGGCGGTGCCACGCACATTTTCCAAAATTTTATCATAAACGAATTTGTGCCAAAGAATCATTGCAAACATCAATTTTGAACAAATTAGTTTCGGTATTTACTGATTTATCGAAAATTTCGTATTTCTCAAAATTACAGTTATATGTGATGTGGCCGTAGTTATTGTCTGATTTTAAAATTGGGTATGTTGTACCAATACCAACGACCGCGCCAAGTTTGGGAGAAATTGGTGGAGCGGTTCCCAAGATATACACGTGTAATCATAAGTGGGCGTGGCTACGCCCATTTTCCAAAAATTTACAATATTCTTATTTTTCGCTTAAAAATGATTTTAAATATCAATTTTGTGTGAATAAGCTTCAGTAGTTACTAACATATCGAAGTTTTCGAATTTCTGAAAACTATCGTTATATGGGAGGTAGGCGTGGTTATTGTCCGATTTTGCCCATTTTCAATACCATCTGTCCTACGCCGAAAAGAAGTACAAATATCAAGGTTCGTTAAGATATTTAAATTTTTACTCGAGTTATCGTGTGCACGGACGGACAGACAGTCACCACTTAATAGATTTATTTTTTAATTCTGATCATTTATGTATGTATATATTTGTCTGTATATCTATCTCGATTCGTTTTGCCTGTTACAAACAACCGTTATGTGAACAAAGTGCATAAGTGCGCTCGGGTATAGAAAGGTCTGAACTTGTAAAAAAAACGTTTCTAATTATCGGGCCGCCAGTGCATATACTTGGGTAATAGACTAGGCCGATAATTATGTTTTTTTGTTTCAATAGAATTCGGACAGACCCAAAACTATGTATATTTGGAATATTTAGAACTAGCCTGAAGCCGTGGCTCTGCTCGCGTGGTAACAGAATATGGTAGGACAGTTTTATAGCTTGTTTGTTATAGAATGAAATGCAATAATAACCTTGGTGGATAGAATATTCAAAACGTCAGCTGCGACGAATTGCAGCGCACAACGATTATTGTCTTGTTTGAAAAGTGTCAGTAACTATTTGCGCTTAACTATGGGCCAATTTACACGACGATTTTTCAACCTGCGTTTTCTGCACATTCTCTTTTAAAAAGTCTTCGAAAATCATTGTGTATATACACGATGACTTTTTCTTTGCAGCACCTCTTGCGTTTTTTTTTTACATTTATGCCCTAAATTTTCTTTGGTCAATTCTTTCGTCCTCATTTTTAAAACGGTGCGAATAACGAACACAAAGTAAAAATTGAAAATATGAATTCGATAAAGCGAAACGCAAAAAAAAAACCCCCGATTTCTGGCTAGATTTAGCCGGTATCGATAGTAAAAAGCCGGTGAATATTCGAATTAGCCGAAAGCCGATTTGTTAGCCGTTTCGCAAAATAAAATTGGCCGTTTTTAGCCGATTTTGCTATTTTCCTTATTTTCTTAAAATTCAAATATATGTTTCCATTTTTACAAATTCAGTGGCCCCAAGTCTATTAGAAATGGCTATTGACTTTTCATGGTACACGGATTGGACGGTTTGCAAAGCTGTGCCATAGGAAAACCGTTTTTTACCATGCAGCCCGTGCAATTAGTGCCCGTGCAATGGCTATGCATCACTTCGAAAATACCCCTAGTTGTATTGCTTTAGCTCACACGTATGAGTTATCTCACACGTAGGGGTTGTCTTTATTTTTTGTTTCGTATTTTATTATAAACATCATTTCCTGCAAACAAAAGCTCACTTCCCAAAGCTATGATCGATCAGCTGTTGAAATTGAACGTACAATTGCCTATCGTCTTGAAAGAAAAATTGCTATAGTACTTCCCGCTTATATGCCCCCACTTTTTAGCGCCGATTTTACCCCTTGTGAGATTTCCACATATAAAACTTGTTCGATTTCCCAGCTTATATGTTTCCTCGTTTAAAAGCACCAGTATTTTGATACAAAAGAATAATTTCATAAGTAAATTTCCTCTGATATAAGTGCAGGGCAAAAACTTCAAAGCGCCCAACCTTTTGAAGCCGAAATTTTACAAGAAATATAAAATCCGTCTTCAGATGAATCCGAAGGCGAAGTCGAAGAAATAGTATCAGAAAGTTTACCATTTACGAAAGCCCAACTTCATGCAGTTAACACTTTAAAGAAACTTTGAGACAAATAATCAAGGTCTGAAAGAACTTGATGCTGTAAAATTAATAGTTGCGTTTTTTTAATCATTTCCAGTAAAATCCAGAAAAAGTTTTTACGAATCTTCATGTTTTGGCGTTTTCGTACGCAAAAACTTGCAAAGTAGGGGAAATTGAGAGAGCGAAAAATGACAGTTGAAGTTGCATTTTACTGGATAAATTTTTACTTGTAAGAATTTGCCAGCACGAAAAACAGCTGATCGCATGTTGCTGGATGAAATTTAAACTAATAAGGAAACTGCTTGTGGGTTTTATTGTTGAATTTCACAAAATAAACCTATTTAAATACAAAATATACTGTTTTATTAGGAATTTGCTGCGAATAAACAACCAATTTATCAGCTGTTCATGAAACTTGCAAATTATTACTGGAAAAGCGTTCACGTACTTTATTGCAAATTTTTTCTATGAGAGCGAATTCTTAGAAATAAATTTACTGGAGAGTTGCTAGCAAGTTACTGGATAATTTGTAAAAAAACACAACTAATAATTTATAGAGAAACCAAAAGTCAGTCAAAATTAACGGATTTTTTGAGGATAGATATTAAACGATTACACTAAATGTAGTTTGTGGTTTAGCTGCGATAGCTATTTTTTGTTATTAATTCTAAATGCTTTTTTGTTTCATAACAACCGAATTTATTTAATTTTTTTTTTAAGTATACATAATGTACTTAATAACCAAAATAGCTAAATCGTTGGCTTAGTTCGCAACCGTGCTAAGTCCATTTTTTTTTCAGGAGGGACAAAAAAGCGTCTAACTTTTTTTGTTGTCAATATTTTTCTAATCTGTAAATGCAGTTTTATTCCTTAGTTCGTCTTGTTTTATTACCAATTTCAAAATAAAGCTGTTGCAGACGTATATGCTCTTTTAGGACTTACCACATTTTCTCTTTAAGATTTTATTCTTTTAATGTGGACTTAGCACATTTTCTATCAATCGTTTTTCCATTATTTTTTATTGTTAAAAGATTCAATTGTTTATTTTAAATATATTTTATTGTTTTAAAATTAATTATAACCTAATACAGTTTTTTTCATTGCTATTAACGAAAATAACTATTTTAAGTCGTAAATTTATGTACCATTTATAAAAGAAAATAATTAAAAGCAAGTAAAGAGGTATAAGTTTGGGCGAAACCGAACTTTATTTACCCGGCGCAGGTATCAAATACTGTCGTAAGCAGGGGCTTTTTCCCGATTTCAAACGTTTTCGATAATATCCTGAGTTAAACTCAATGAAATAATTGAACCACGTTTAGTAGAAATCGCTAAAGTGGCTACCGAAATACACCTTGTAGTCATAAAGTGGGCGGTGTCACGCAGTCTTATTTATTGTTAACCCTGGAAGTGCTTCGCTCTTTTGACCCTGTTTGCGGGCTTGTTAGTCGAAACGACTAACACCAACTTAGAATCGAAATAACAAACATAAAAGAGTTAACAACGAAAATACATTTTATCAATTTTAGTTCTTTATAGTTTTTCAAACACATAAACAAAATATTAAATACATATTATTTTCTCTGTTACATATTATAAAAATGGTAATTGACTTCTGAGAGAGGTACGAAACGAAACACGATTTTTGTTAGTCGAATCGACTAACGAAGCACGTCCAGGGTTAAGAGATTGTTGTAAGTATTAATTTGGAGTAAATTAGCGTCTTCAGTTATTGAAATATCAGAGTTTCCGTATTNTGAGAGAGGTACGAAACGAAACACGATTTTTGTTAGTCGAATCGACTAACGAAGCACGTCCAGGGTTAAGAGATTGTTGTAAGTATTAATTTGGAGTAAATTAGCGTCTTCAGTTATTGAAATATCAGAGTTTCCGTATTTCTGAAATTTACCGTTAGATATACGGNTTTCATTGCTATTAACGAAAATAACTATTTTAAGTCGTAAATTTATGTACCATTTATAAAAGAAAATAATTAAAAGCAAGTAAAGAGGTATAAGTTTGGGCGAAACCGAACTTTATTTACCCGGCGCAGGTATCAAATACTGTCGTAAGCAGGGGCTTTTTCCCGATTTCAAACGTTTTCGATAATATCCTGAGTTAAACTCAATGAAATAATTGAACCACGTTTAGTAGAAATCGCTAAAGTGGCTACCGAAATACACCTTGTAGTCATAAAGTGGGCGGTGTCACGCAGTCTTATTTATTGTTAACCCTGGAAGTGCTTCGCTCTTTTGACCCTGTTTGCGGGCTTGTTAGTCGAAACGACTAACACCAACTTAGAATCGAAATAACAAACATAAAAGAGTTAACAACGAAAATACATTTTATCAATTTTAGTTCTTTATAGTTTTTCAAACACATAAACAAAATATTAAATACATATTATTTTCTCTGTTACATATTATAAAAATGGTAATTGACTTCTGAGAGAGGTACGAAACGAAACACGATTTTTGTTAGTCGAATCGACTAACGAAGCACGTCCAGGGTTAAGAGATTGTTGTAAGTATTAATTTGGAGTAAATTAGCGTCTTCAGTTATTGAAATATCAGAGTTTCCGTATTTCTGAAATTTACCGTTAGATATACGGGAAGCGAATGTAATTTTGGTCCGATTTGAATAATTTTCAACGAATTGCTTTTCCGTACCAGGTTTATTAAGTGCACCGAATTTGGTAGAAATTGATAAATCGCTTACCGAGTTACACATTTGTGGTCATAATCTAATTTTCTGCTGAGTGGTTATCGCGACCATCGATTTTAAGTGAATTAGATTTTCAACAGATTTCTTAGCTAGACCCTAAATAAGGCTCGTACCGAGTTTCGTGAATGGGCTAGTGAGATACAGCATTTTATAATAGGTGGGCGGGGTCACGCCCATTTTCCAAAAATTGCACAATAATATTTTTTACAAAAATTCTACTTCACATACTAATTTTGAACAATTTGCATCCAATATTTACTGAAATATCGTAGTTTTTGCATCTTTAGAAAATACCTTTATATCGGAAGTGGGCGTGGTTACATTCCGATTCGCCCATTTTTAATACCAACTTACCTTGGATAAAGGGCAACCTACATACATTTCGTTGAGATATCTCCAGTTATCGTGCACGCGGACAGACGTGTATATATATTTTTTTGATTTTTTTGGACTTAGCACATTTGCGTACCAATGCATAACAACAAGTAAAAACGACATTGCGGTAATTTTCTTTTTTGGTAAAGATGTATTTTCAGTTATGCTATCTTACTGCATCAAAATCTCAATTTACATAAAAAGTGGACTTAGCACGTTTGCTAACTAAGCCAACGATATGTAAATAAGTATATATGCATTAAAAACACATTTGCAAATCTAAAGAAACTGTTTCAATAATTTATAAAATGTGTATCACTTGATTGTTTGAATTATCATACACATATGCGTGTTTGGCCCCAGCGTAGAGGCCGCTTATAAGCGGGTTTTTGGATATAAGGTTTCTACGGTTATAAGCGTCGAAAATTGTGCATTTTTGATGACGCTTGTAAGCCGAAAGTACTATATTTGCAAAATGTGAGTGTGAGTGATGAATTGAAATTAACCACATTGTTTAATGTCCCAAAAAAATTGTATTCATTTAATAAATAATCCTCAGCCCTTTCCCAGGTTTCTGTGTTCATTTCTCAAAATTTTGCCTCCGAATAAGCAAAAGTGCAATACTTCCACTAATAAAGCTATTGCAGGATGAAAAGTAACGTTGTGCAAAGGCTACAATATAAGAACAATAAGGGCACATTTTTCAGTATAGGGAAACCCCATTTGTGATTGATCTCTCTTCTATATTTAAGTACTTATTTAATACAAACATGACTTGTGATGTAACGCTTAGCTACGTATAACTTTTGTTAACCAAAATTAATTTCATGACTTTACTAGTCTTTCCACTTCTTTATTTAAATAAAACACGTTAATTTCAGTTGAAGTATTTAGCCGTTTTTAGTCGTTCTTTTTTGCCAATTTAGCCGGTCGGCCCAAAAAGTTCTGGCAACACTGATCACTACCTCTCAGTTAAACATTATTTTCGACGATTTCGACTTCATGCATATAACATATGAGCGATAAAGCAGTCGTTGTATTTAACCGGAGCTTCTACCACCCGGCCCTGAATAGCTTAACTCCTCCGTGCATTGAGTCGGATTTACTGCAACGCATATAGGGACGAAACGACAATATAGGACGACAAAAATGTTTACGCCATATGTATTTGACAGATTTTAATGAAATTTGGTATTTAGGGACTGTCATCATCACTGATTTCAAATATTAAATTAATTTTCCAAAATTCACAATAGCGGATCCAATATGGCGGACGATTTCTTAAAAAATGTCTATATTGTTATTGGTGTCCAGAGATTTTCGTCGTCACTGATTTCAAAATTGATATTCAATTTTCAAGAATCAAAATAGCGGATCCAATATTGCGGACGATTTCTTCAAAAATGTGTAAATTTTTATGAAGCTTGGTATTTACTCCATTTGTATTTGACAGATTTCAATGAAATGTGGTAATTAGGGATCTTCGTCGTCACTGAATTCGAATATTAAATTAAAATTCCAAAATTCGGGATGGCGGATCCAATATGGGGGACGATTTTTTTAAAAATGTATAGATTGTTGTGAAGCTTGGTATCCAGAGCTTTTCGTCGTCACTGATTTCAAAATTGGTATTTAATTTAAAAAATCAAAATTGCGGATGATTTCCTCAAAAATGTATAGAATGTTATGAAGCTTGATATCCAGAGATTTTCGTCGTCATATATTTCGTCGGGATATTATATTTTCAAAAATTCAAAATGACGGATCAAATATAGCGTCCCGAACAATAAGCGTTTTACTTTTAACGCAATGCATTACCTTTAGTACCATTTGAACCCATTTTGAATTTTGAAAATTTAATTTCTATTTCGTAATCAAAGATAACGAGAATCTCTGAATACCACACTGAAACTAAAATTTCGTAAAAGTGCTACGAAAATCTTTCGTAGTGTTGGTTTTTGTACAGTGTACGAAACTTTCGTTCATAATACGAACACATTTTGCACAACGAAACAAGATTTTACGAGCCATACGTAAATATAACGAAAGGACTTTCGTAAGGCATTTTTTCAGTACAATTTACGAAATCTAACGTTTATTTTACGACACACATTCGTAAAGCACTAAACAAAGCTATGTACGAATAATTTTGAATATTGTAGGAAAGCATTCGTAATATTTAGGTATGGTTTTAAATTTACGAAATCTACAATTCTGTGTTCGTACAATTTAATTAATACTTTCGTATAAAGTACTAACGCAGAAACATGTTTTTTAAATTCGTACAACATACGAATATTTTCGTACAATATACTCAATTACCGGCAGTTTAATATTTCATCATATTTTTTGTATCGCTGGTCATTGCGGAATTAATTGTTGGCTGCTGTGAAACGTATAATATAATTTTACACGTTTTAAAAAGGGATTTGCTGGATAAAAAAAATAATAAAAAATTAAATATTAAAGCTGTGGATATACTATGCTTTTAAGCATACAATGTTTTTAACATCGCCTACGCTGCACCTTGCGCTGCAAAGTGGGACTTGATAAATAGGTTTCATCAGTTACCTATCAACGGTAAGCCTAAGCCAGGAGCACTACTTAATGTTCTTAAAAGTAAGTACATGTATGACTCTTCACTGAAACTCGCTTTTCAGACGCCTTATAATTTTCCTTTAATTTATAGTCGTCAAGGAAACAAACATCGATGAAGCTACGAATCTGTCAAGTGCCTCTACATAAAAATATTATAATGTTAAAGAAAGTAAAACCAGTATTTTTTATACTTTTTCATATTTTATATCTTATTATATTTAGTTTTGTTGAATCTCCTAGTTTAACACTTTGCATCAATATACTCTATTGAATGAAGCCTAAGCAATAAAAAATATTTAGTATAGAACCTATTCGTATGCATGTAAATAAAAGACTTAAGTTTTATTATAGGTAAAATAACCTTTTTATTAATTCTAAACTACAGTGTAGTCAGAAAATTCTNTAAACTCCTCATCGTGCCAGTAATGAGCGGGAAAAGTGGGGTCCATTGATCGCGCAAGTCGGTTTGTTGAAGAGTGCTCTCTCACAGCAGGTGTGAGGGTCGAGCGCACAATCCATTGGCCGTCTGTNATTTTTGCAAAACGTTTTGTTAAAACAAGATGCCTAAAATTAACGATAAAAACAAAATAAAAGTGTTGTGTTATAATTCGTNTTGGTTGCAGCTTTTCGACGTTGAACTTTCCTTGGATTATTGGGGGCCTTTTTTTTGCTGCTCCAAGGTTGGGTCGTATATTGGATGCATCAATATCGTAGTGCGAGTCGATGTTTGGCCCTCGGAGTGTACGTATATACATAGTAAACCAAATAGCCGGACCAGACGTTATTCAAAATAAAAAATGTAAAAAAATAAACATTTTTCCGTATACTNTAATAGTACGAATTTTTTTAGTAAATAGTACGAAATTCGTTGGTAAACAGTACGAAATTCTTTAGTAAATAGTACTAAATTCTTTAGTAAATAGTACGAGTACATTCGTAAAATGTACTAAAAATACAAAAAAAAAATCAAAACCAATAACTTACTTACTAAAANGAGTATGCAGATTTTTTATACTGGTATATTCATTTAAGCTAAATATATTACTTGGTTTTGTTTTGTCACACTTAAGAAGTAAACGTCTTGGCTGTTCACAAAACCGGTCTATAGTTTTATCAATAATCTCAGATTGGTTCTGTGATTCAAAACTTTCGTTGTACGCTTTGNCTAAACTTCCTACCGTCATGTACCGTTCCCCTCCCGGTTCCGCCGTCAAGGATTTCGTCGGGATTATAACACTGTGTGACTGATAAGGTTATAGATATATTCTCTTCTTCTTATTTGGCGCTGTAACCGCCAAAGCGATTTTGGCCAACTGACGCCAATTGGAAATGCCAAGTGAAGCCAGAATACTTTCAGAGGTGGGGCGTCGGTGTCCATTCGAACGACATGGTAAAGCCAGTTGAACCGCTGTATTTTAATTCGCCATATANTTGTACGCTTTGAAAAGACACAAACCTAAAGACAAAGTAATAAACAATTGCACTATTTTTGCTCATTGTCGACTGCAGGCAGGTTTNTGCCCTAAGCAGTACTTGTTGGCAAGAGCGATTCTGCGTTGGATTTCCATGCTGACATTATTATCGGTGTTAATGCTGGTTCCCAAGTAAACGAAATTCTCTACTTTCTCGAAATTATAACTGTCAAAAGTGACGTGAGTTCCAAGGCGCGAATGTGCTGATTGTTTGTTTGATGACAGGAAATACTTCGTCTTGTCCTTGTTTACCACCAGACCCATTCGCTTTGCTTCCTTGTCCAACTTGGAAAAGCCAGGACAGACTTCGCGGTTTTTCTTACCGATGATGTCAGTGTCATCGGCATAAGCCAGCAATAGTACGCTCTTGTAGTAAATTGTTCCTAAGCGGTTAAGTTCTGCAGATCTTATTATCTTCTCCAACATCAGATTAAAGAAGTCACATGAAAAAGAGTCGTCCTGTCTGAAACCCCGTCTGGTGGCGAACGGCAACAGAGCAGAGCTGGTGGTATTGCTCAACGTCATTTTTCACAGCCGTATGAGTTTTGAGGGGATGCCAAATTCAGACATAGCAGCATATAGGAAACTCCTTTTAGTGCTATCGAAAGCGGCTTTAAAGTCGACAAATAGGTGGTTAGTGCCGATACTTTTCCAAGATTTGGCGTATTGTGAATACCTGGCCTATGGTAGACACTACATTCGATAAGACCTTGCAAGCTATGCTTAGAAGGCTGATCCCGCAGCAGTTGGCACGCATGGCGGGGTCGACTTTCTTGTGGATTGGGCAGAGCGTACTTGAAATCCAGTCGTCGGGCATGCACCTTGTTATCTCCTTGTCATCGTAATTAAATAGCTCAGCTGACAGGCATTCAGCTCAAGCAGCTTTGGCACTTTTCGTCATAGTCAGGCGCTGGGATATCGACTCCATCGGCATCGACTGGGACCTCGGGTTCGTCTTCTCAACTTCTTTCAGTGCTTCTGCCATTCGAAAGGGTCAAAAAGTGTTCCATCCATAATCTGAGTACGTTCTGGACATCGGTCGCTAGGTCGCCATGGTTGTTCCTACAAGAGTCTTGAAACCTTCCGTAAGTCGCTCAACTCTCTGCTAAAAATTTCGGGTGTTTTTTCTGTCGGCCAGCATTTCAAGCATTTTCTTAAACTCCTCATCGTGCCAGTAATGAGCGGGAAAAGTGGGGTCCATTGATCGCGCAAGTCGGTTTGTTGAAGAGTGCTCTCTCACAGCAGGTGTGAGGGTCGAGCGCACAATCCATTGGCCGTCTGTTTGGTTGCAGCTTTTCGACGTTGAACTTTCCTTGGATTATTGGGGGCCTTTTTTTTGCTGCTCCAAGGTTGGGTCGTATATTGGATGCATCAATATCGTAGTGCGAGTCGATGTTTGGCCCTCGGAGTGTACGTATATACATAGTAAACCAAATAGCCGGACCAGACGTTATTCAAAATAAAAAATGTAAAAAAATAAACATTTTTCCGTATACTCTGTAATATTCCTCCACAATTTTGTAAGGTAAACTAATAATTTATAATCATTGCTTTGCAGCGAAATATCTTCTCTTAAATTATATACATAGGTATGTATAAATATGAGGTCGTATTGAACATTTGAGTATGCAGATTTTTTATACTGGTATATTCATTTAAGCTAAATATATTACTTGGTTTTGTTTTGTCACACTTAAGAAGTAAACGTCTTGGCTGTTCACAAAACCGGTCTATAGTTTTATCAATAATCTCAGATTGGTTCTGTGATTCAAAACTTTCGTTGTACGCTTTGAAAAGACACAAACCTAAAGACAAAGTAATAAACAATTGCACTATTTTTGCTCATTGTCGACTGCAGGCAGGTTTTTACCCTTTTTAAATGGAAGTGCTTTGAAGTTAGAGAGAATAACTTGATACAGAACCGGATGATCCACATATCCACTTTTTAAACCAATTTACTAATTATTTTGTTAGCGTTAGGAGTATAATTTGTTATACAGTATTTATATAGGAAAAACCTTGAAAGTTAGGGGGCAGAAATTATCAAGCAAGCATTTAGTGGTACTACCTGGCTACGCCCATGACTATATTATTAACAAAAATCGCAAAATAAAGTACAGACCTCACGCCTCACTTTTGACAAAACTATTAGTTGTTAATAAGAATAAAATGACAAGCGACTCTATTTTATCATCGCTTCCAACAAAAAATTATTCAATTCGACGCACGATAGAAAACCCAACTTTGCGCTACTGCTAAAGCTGCTGCGTTGCGTTAAAAGTCAAAATTTGTGTGTTACAATGTGGACTGGTTTATAAGGAGTATTAGGTATGTGTGATAAGATTTAAAGACTTTTGTTTTGTCACTTTGTCCTTATGTGCAGCGCTTGGAATGTGAAGATTTGATCGATCAGTTTGCGGAAAAAAAGTCAGACATGTTTGCATTTAAAAATATGTTTTAGAACTTACAAGTGTAATAAATTTTAAGTTGAATTATCATATGTATAGGAATATGTAAATATAACTATTATCTTATAATTAAACATTGAATGAATTTAACCACATGTTTTGCATTTACTTATTTCAGTTGTGAATTGTATACGCAAAGATTTTTTTATATTTCATGTAGGTTAAAGCAAAGAACGTTAATCTATAAGATGAGCCAACAGGTTATATTAGTAGTAAGTGAGATAAAACGTCAAAATTTAAAAAATCTGGGAACTGGGCAGGACTAATTGTATAATTTTCCAAGCTCAAAAATTTAAAAATTGTTCCTGCTTTTTTTATCAGACGAAGTATCTGACGTGACGTTAATATAATTTCCATTGAAAGTTTGTTTGTTAATGTTTTTGAAGTAATTTTTTTTGGAAATTATGTAGGTGTAAAGCAATATGGGTAAATTTTGGGCTTTAAAGAGCACAAATGTGTACTATCTTAGCTTGGCATGTGGCGAGATTTCTACCCAGTCCTCCGATGATGTCAATTAACTCGCTTACTTCTACATAAGCAAACACTTATTAAAGTCCATAGTGTTAATTCTTTATTTATTAGAAAATGAGACCAATATTCAGATTTAAAATTTTGAATTTTATATTGATATTTGGAATATAGAGTCTTTTTATCCCGATATTAATGGGTACCCGATATTTTTACAGCGATATTTCAAATGCGTACTATATCGATACTTTCAGTTCGATATCGTGTCCCTAGGAGCTTGTCTTGCCCAAATACGTTTTTTGATTGGATGAAAAGGGAAGGCACGCTCCTGATATTCACACTCGCTACTATTATAACGTGTTTGGTCTTCGTATAGATTTACGTTCTTTGGTTAAAGATAAAAGGGCGGCATTTTGTACAAGGCACAGAGCTTATGAGTAAGAAAGGTTCTTCTCTTCAGTGGTTTCAACCTAAACTAATAACACAGGCACACACAAAAAAAATTGGTGTGTGCTTTTAACCAGAGCCACCTACCGACATCTATTTCGACCCACCGAATCGGAATCTGAGGTCCGTTTGACACGTAAATTGCGAGAATTGTGAAAAAATTGCAAAAAAATCGCAATTTACTCGGAAATCAAACGGGCCTCAGATTCAGTTTCAACGGGCCGAAATACATGTCGGCAGGTGGGTCTGGTTAAATACGCAGGCTACTTTTTTTATCTGCCGGTGTAATTTTTACTTTACAAACTTTTTTGCTTTTCTCTTAAAAAATATATATTTTTTTATGAGAAAAGCATTGTTTCCCACATGTATGTTTTCTCTGCAATGCAATTCGATTTTCAAATTTATTATTTATATTTAAATTAAAATAATTATTTTCACTAACATTGATTTAACTTTAAAAATCTTAGTCACCTTAGGCCTCGAGACCGCGATCTTAGAACCAGAACCAATAATCTTCAGGTGACCCCCAGCCGACATTTGTAAGAAAAGCAATTAATTGCTTTTTTTTGGCTTTGGCAATTCAAAGGCAGATGTCGCTGAACGCAAAGGTTCCTCCAAATTGTCAAACTGGTACGCATATACTAGTTAATGTACTAGTATTTTTTCTAACTGGTTTGGCTTTTCACAGCAGGGTACTTGTGTGCATATATACATTAAGAAAACACTATGTAATTGATTCTCTAATATATAATGCTTACTTGCAGGTAGAAGAAAAACATACACATACATATCAGGATACCCTGCAAAAAGTGGGACTAGGTTAAACACTGGTACAGGACCACGAAACCTTGTAACCAACACTAGTAACCACAATGGTCCACTATATGGAGAAAACATGGTTACATTAACATTGCGGTGTCATTGGACCTGACCACCTCTGGTCCAACGCTACATAACATGGGACAATTATGGTCCTCCGCTGCATAACATGGGACCACCTAGACAACTACCCTTTTGGACCATGGCACATTCGGCAACCGATTCATATTGCCTGGTCCTTTTGCACATACATTAAAATCATGACCCAGTGGACCACCTGGTTCTCAAATTTTTGCAGGGTAGTGCGTTGGTACATAGTATTAACCAGAGGTGTAGGCACGAAGGAATTGTGCATTGATCTTAAGGCATGTTATTAACCTCGCACCCCCCTTAATTATAACCCGCCCGACTTCAAATATAATTTGATACTTATTGAGTTGATACTTAAGGGTTAAAAATTTGTCTTTTGCTTTTTGGTCTTTTGTGTTTATTTTAGTTAAGTTGGTTACTTTTTTATAAAAACCCTTTATTTATGAAAGCCAAGCTGGTTACTTTACAAACACCATATATGTAAATCCAAATTTCGGACTTTGTGAAAAGATTATGCAAAATTTCACCAAAATTTCGAACTGTTTAGTATGCAGTTTTGTAGGCCATTAAATTTTAGTATAAGAAAGTGCAAATATGAAGTAGTTTAGGCTTAGCGTTGGTTTTTGGCATTTTTTGTATATCTAATAATGAGGCGCCTAAAAGATGCAGCGATTTCCATCACGAGCTACGTAGCGAGTTTTTAGTTTCTTAAACTATAAGTTTTTATTTTCCATACAAAGTATGTATGGCAATTCTTTTATATGGAAAAAATGCAGAGCACCGTCAACAAAAAAAAATGCCAAAAATCAGCGGTAAGTTTTAGCTACTTCGTATTTGCACTTTATTATACTAGAATTCAATGGTCTACAAAACTACATACCAAAATTTTTTATAAAGACGCTGATTAAAAAGTTAGAAATTTTGGTGAAGTTTTGCAGAATTTTAATATTATTAAGCAGAGTCTGAAATTTGGATTTAGGTATATGGTGTTTGATGAGTAATCACCTTACTTCCATAAAAAAATAATAAACATTAAATAAACTAAACAAAATTTGCTCAAAGTTCGCGTCCCAGTTTTTATTTGGGTCACTGAATACATATTTAGAACGTTAATCCCCGGATCCCGTGATTCTGGACACTTTTAGGCCCCGAAAATTCTAGGCTTATTTACCAAGAATACCGGGATTTTCGGGACTTGTAATTTGCACTGGTGGCAATAATAGAAACCCCTTATGTTGACCAGTTTTGCTTAATTTCTTTTGTTTATTTAATACTAGCAAATGCCCGCAGTGTTTCGACTATAAGGAGGCAAGTAGAAAAAAGTCTTGACAGTTGATAAAAAAAAACCTGTTGGGCTGAGAGAGGGAAAAGTAAAAGTCATAAATACCAAATTTCACATAATTTACTCACCTTCCTCTCCACGAACTGTACATTTCCCAAAAAAAAACTGGAATCGGCGCGGTTCCGACTAATCAGTTAGTTGCCTTTAGCGCTTACCCCATTAAAGCTAGGGATGAAACGATACGAGTAAATACAAGTAATTTTGGCATCGATACTTTTGAACCAAGTACTGAGTAGATATCAAAAAAAATACTCATATCGTATTCTTTCGGAACTTTTTCCTCCACTAATATGAATCCCCCAGTTTTGTATTGCCGTTTAAACGCCAGCGACCTCTTCAAAATCCATTTCCATGGTCGCGGAAACCAAAGAATCTATATAAAATATTTTTGTGTTCAAAAGAGTAAAAATCCAAAAATTTTTTTTTTAAGATCGGGCTTGAGGTCAAGGTAATTTTTCATTAAATCAGACCTTTAAAATTACTTTCCAAAAGAAAGTTGTTTATTTTTTTGCCTTTAGATATTTTAACCTAAAAATAGCTTGTAAATAACTTTTTAAAAACAATTTCAAATAAAATTCTTTTTCGATTCTTGCGACAAGTAAAATGGATTCCTTGATGTACGAACAGGAAAAATACGGATTTAAAGCTTGTTAAAAATTTCATTGCATACTGGTTTCAGGTCAAAAAAAGGAAGAAGGAAGGCGAATTTATATAAGGTGGCATTAGCGCACACAAGGGGTGGATTTTAGGGTTCAAACCCCCCCCCTAAAGCTAATAACCTCAAATACAAACTGTATCTTAAAGCTAAGAATCCAGCTCTCAAGGAAATCATAAGAAATATTTATTATAATTTCTGATGCTTGAAAAAAGCGCTTTGCTTTTGCTGTAAATTTTCATGAGAAAATAAATAGACGACCATTTTTTTCTTGAGAGCTGCAAACTGGTTTAAGAAATTTTGGTAGAAAAAAAATTCTTTTCCATTTCTTGTCCTTCGTTTTATATGAATTTTTCGTTTTTCTTGAGAGTTCAGTTAATTTTTTCGGTATTCGAAATATTAAAAAAATGTGGCAATCGTGAAAAATCATCATCTCTATCGAAAACCAGAAATCGAAAAAATGAACATAAAAATGTAAAAATTTCATGGAATCAATAAATTTATTTTTACTGACTCTTTTTTAAAATTTGTTATTAGGTACTTTTAAAAGTTGAGCTCATCTTGAGTTAATGGAACTTTTTATTAAACAAGTAGTTTTTAAGGAAAGGACACAACCGACTTCAATTCTTATATACAAATTTAGGAGTACCGTTAATTTCTTCATGATCCAATCATCGGATGTAAACCAAATTACGGGACGACCCTTGAGGTACCATCTTTCCAATAAAAAAAGAATTATTGAAATCGGTTCACGGGGTCCAAAGTTATGTATTCCGACGAATTGATAACCTCCCCTTTTTTTGAAGTCGGTTAAAAATGTTTGAGTTCTGTTAATCTTATGTAAATAAAGTGCAGTTTATAAATTTTAAAACGTTTATTTATTTATTACATACTGTACATAAAGCTTGCATAAATGTATTTTAAAAGGCGTATTATCTGAAGCGAATTTTCAGTATATTCCGGTGATATATCTTCAGAAATATAAACCCCCCCTAAAATATATTCCTGGGTGCGCCCCTGTAAGGTGGTATTGTTTAATCAGCTGTGTGTAGCGTTTGATTGTCAAAATTTTATATTTTGCTAGTGAGTGAGTGAAAACGTGAGAGTGTTTGCATTTTCTGTCGCCCTTTTTCATTCGGAGAAGAATAGCTGAAATTGGACAATCACCAGCTAAAAGCAAAAACAAAATACAAGTAATCGAATCGATACCACCTTATATGAATTCGCCTTGATTTAAATCATCTATTTTTGAAAGTAATTTTAAAGGTCAAAGTAATTGTTCTACCAAACTAGACTACTTTGCCTGCATTCACCATCTCAAAAGCTTTAAAACCCATTACATTTATTTCGCTAAAGCATTGGTCACTCAAAATCGGTACGCGTTCCAGCAATTACTGTATTGTTGGAATGTATTAAAAAGTTGCAATGCAGATCGTTAGACAATAGATCTGACAGTTTATTCGCGTTGGAAGTTGCTGCTCAAAAAATAGTGTTGAACAAATTCGTTGAAAATCCGACATTTTCGAGATCAAAAATCAGATTAAAATTAAATATACAAAAGCTTATAATTATCCTCCAAAAATGAATGAATAGATTACTTCTGCTTAAACTAACGGGGTAAGCAAATCATTAAAAAACATCTTTTCGCACCAGCTTAAGGATAAGGCTCTTTACCTGAATTAGGAAAAAAGGGGCTTATCAGAAGAAGATCGCGCGAGAGAATTGGAAAACGAGTATCCACAGTTCAGCGAATGCAAGCTATGTCAAGATTTAAACCTTATCGAGTTATACAGTATATTTTGCTTTGCTGCCTTTATGCTTAAGTGCACATTTAAGATACCTATCCCAAAATGCGCATCAGAGCCATTATTTTTAACATTTATAAGAAAACTGCGCAGATAGACGCATTCAACATATCTGCACATTGGCGATACCTGCCTTAAAAATTGTGCAACTAGTATCAATTATCAAAGAAAGTATTACGTTTACCTGCACTGCCCCTACAATTACCTAATTTTACAAGCTTTTATTTATTTTGCTCATCTCGCAGAACAACGAAAATGGCTATCAATTTATGTAGTTATATAGATAATTAGATACCATTCGGTAAACATTTCGCTTGCAGTAAGTGCTCTCTCATTATTTGCTTTCATAGGGATTCGGATACCTTCCTCATTGAAGTAGTAAAGAAAATTCGCTTAAATGCCTTTTTTCGGTTAAGTTCACAAGATTTTCGTGCAAAGAAGGATGTGCAGCTATGCAAAATATACGGTGATATATAAAATTCTGTTAGATTAAATACATTTTATAACAAAAACCGCACCCGTTTACTTTACCCCAATGTTCATACCAAATGTGGTATTTTATAATAATGACTAATAAAACATGCTTAAAACTGGACCTCGGTCAACTCCCACGTTAAAAGTTTTAAGCTAAATAGAAACAGGGTGATATCCTCTTACAACTGAATCTATAAAAGTTGACACCAGAAATATGCTGGAAGGAGCGCTTGCACAAAGTGTGGATGACTTCCAAAACGTCAATTGCTTTGCATACGTACAAAGTATAAGGTTCCATAACGTCGAAATACAAAATATTGACAATGTGTACTGTTCCAAAACACCTACGAAAAGTTATCGAAACGCATCGCTCGAGCAATCAGCGCGTTTGTTATTGGTTAGCATTGGTGTTTTAGAAATGGAAAATTCAGAAAAATTGTTCATTGCTATATTGAATATTTAAAACATGCAATGTATATGGTTGCAATGTGTCGCAACTCTGCATATACAAACAGTTTGAAAGCCGCAGTATAACAGTTTCCAAACATTGTATTCATACGTTTTGGAAGTCAGCCTGTTATTTCATTGTATCATTTACTTTGTGCTTTTTATTATTAATTATTCACAGGTAACTTTAAATTGGTTTGAAGCCAATGATGTGAATAAAGTTCTGGAAGTCATCAATTTACGAATATGACCTACTTAAGTCAAATCGAAAAATACCTGGTATTTATTTAAAACAAAATTAGTACAGATGTGCGAGCTGTGGAAAAACATAAACTAAAGATAGTTTAGTAGAGCAAGTTGACTACACAAGTCTCTAGAACGGGTGTTCAGAAAAATTTTATCATTATCAAAGAGATTGTCTGTTATTTATTTATACAAGCAAAACATGAAACTTTCGCTAACATCTATCTATAGCGGAATACTTTCCTTTATTTTAATATATTAAATATTATTTTCTGAAAACCTGTCAACCTGTAAGCGTACCGATTTTGAGTGAAATATGCTTTATCTTTTCTCGTTTCATTTTGTCCCTTTTTTTTCAAAAATAGAACAGTGAGCGGCCCAGTCGCGCTGAAAAAAATATCGGATAATATTAAAGGAGACTAGCTCTGTTATTGAAAAAAGCAATTGATAAAAGAGTAGGGTGCAAAGCGTGGATGACAAAAAAAAAATATAGTTATCTTAGAAAAACCTAAAATGTTCAACGTTGCCCAGCCCAAGAATTTCGTATGGAAATTTAAACTTTCTAGGAACTCACCATAAAATCCGGTACTTTCTTATTATAAGTGTGACCGTTTTGGAGGGATACTTTTTAAATTTTGACGATTTTCCCATCACGTAAAAAAATTCGCGTAGAAGTCGAAAAACTTGCCAGAGATTTTTACAATTTCTTCGCACATAGTGCTAAAAAGGTGTATGAATTTGCCGAGTTTCAAAACTACATTGGTGTTAAAAATCATAAAATTGTTCCGAGTGTCAAACGTTCGCTGGTTATCGCTGAAGCAAGCTATTGATCGTTTACTGTCCCAGTGGAGCGCGTTGCAATTACTTTTCATATATTGTTTTGATGACGATGTGAACCAAAATGTATTCAACAAAGTGTGATTGAATTTGACATTGCTCTCAGAAGAACCATCCTATAAAGTTAAATTGAAAAGATTTTTAATGAATTTTTAATCGCTTGTTTATATGTTTTGAGCATAATTGTACCTTAAAAGAGAGCCTCCCTGAGTTGTCAATCACACCTTGTTTAATACATCTTGGTGTGAACCAAGCGCGAGCTATTGCCGAAAAAAATTAATTCCGCACCAATAAAAATTTATAATTTAATTTTGTCAAATATTTTGGATATTGTCAATCGAATGAACATAGAATTTCAAAGTGAATCAAACAGATTGCATAAGTCACAGTATACAGTAATCCAGATAGGCAAAACAAAAAATGTAAATATGCTTATTTGACAATTTTTTGATTGTATTGGTTAATATTTGTTCACAAAGTGTCATTTGCGTTAACCCACAAAAAAACCAAATAAAATTCATTTTTCTTGTGAAAAATATTTTCAATTTTCATAAAATAAAATCAATTGAAAACCCAAATGCCACGCAATTTGTGTTTTTTGTGCAAAACTGCTAGATGCGGTGACTCGGTTTTTAGTGTCCCGCGGGATGAATTTTCAAAAAAACAGTGGGAAATCGCTTGTGGAACACAATTGCCACCCACAGCACATATCTGTGAAAAACATTTTAAATCGGCTGATTTTTCTACTTCAGGCGTGAAACGTAAACGTCTATGTCCTGATGCAGTTCCAACACAAGCCAAACGGGATGCTGAGCAAAGCTTTGAGAATCAGTAAGTGGAATAATGGGAGTTTACTTTTGGAAAAGACCTTACCAATCAAAATTGTCTAACCAAATNTGGGTACGAACAGTACCACTGCAAGAAGGTTGTCTTCAAAACATCATTCTATTGATGAAAAATTCTGGACTTGACTTTGAAGACAAAATATGTGTTTTATCCTTCGATGAAATGAAAGTCTCGAGCTGTTTCGAACTCGATCCTTTTAGTCAGGCCGTCAAGGAGCCGTGTAATTACGTTCAAGTAATTATGGCTCGTGCATTGAATGGGCGATGGAAGCAACCAATATTTTATGCCTTCGACACGAAAGTAACTGAAAAAATTCTTAGTGAAATAATTTTGAAACTGCACGACATAAATTTCACCGTTGTTGCAATCGTTTCGGATATGGGTCCCTCAAATCAGGGTCTTTGGCGAGAATTGAGGATTTCAATTAGTGGGTGTTTATTTTTATTTATATGTGTACTTGCATATTTGTAAATATAATTATCTATATTTAGCCAATACTTGGTTCCACAATCCAGCCAACGATGGAGGAAGGATATACGTGTTCGCAGATGTTCCTCATCTACTGAAGCTGATCAGAAATCACTTCATTGACAGTGGACTTGTGTACAACAACAAAATTATTAGTGTACAAACACTTAAACAACTTTTGAACCACACATCGAAATCCGATCTTTCAATTGTGCACAAGTTATCCGAAGAGCATTTGACGGTAGCCAACGTTAACCGACAAAAGGTCAAATTAGCTGCTCAAATTTTTTCAAATACGACTGCAAAAGCCATAAGGTACTGTTATTCAAATGGATACACTTTAAATAGCGCGTGCGATTGTGCTGATTTCATACAACTTGTAAACAATTGGTTCGATACCCTAAACTCTAAGTTTTACAATAATGCATTCAAGAAACCTTTTGGCTCAGAAATCGAAAAACAAGTTAATATTTTAAACGAAATGTCCACGGTTATGTCAACCCCAGTAATTCCAATGAAGTCCACTTTGGCACCATTTCAAAAGGGAATTATTAATACGAACACGTCACTTATAGGCTTACATAATTATATTAAGGAAAAATATAGTATTGGAGAAATATTTACCGATAATTTGAACCAAGACAGTTTAGAGCATTTCTTTGGCGCCATGAGGTACGCTGGTGGCCTCAATGATCACCCCAGCCCTCTTCAGTTCAAATACCGATTGCGAAAATATCTTTTTGGTAATTTAATGTATTAAGGATATACTTACATACATATGTATCATTTCCCTTAATTGCTTTTATTTGTAGCAAAAAACACAGAAATACTCAGTACAACACTCAATGTTGAAGTGGATCAAACACAGTGGCTTGATATTGATTTTGACGAACAGTATGAAAATGCAGATCCTTTAGTTCAATTAAATGATTTTAGTGAAGTAACTACTAATTTATGCAATCCGAGTGATGAAAATGACAACCAAATTGACGAACTATATGAAGACGCGTTGGAATATATCGCGGGATATATAATTAAAAAACTAAATTTAATTAACGAAATTTCGGATGATCATGGATGGGCATGGGTAAATCAAAAGGGGGGAAATTTGGTAAGGCCAAGAGAATCATTTTTAAGTAATATTAAACTTTTAGACAACATATTTTCGGAAATCAATGGAAACAAAATTTGCAATGTACAAAATTTATGTGATATTTTAATAGAAAAAAGTAAGGATATTTCCATTAGTATGGAAATAAAAAGAATGTTTTTCAAATGCCGCATTCATTTCCGCATAAAATATTTAAACAAAATTTTAAAACAAAAGCAATACAAGAAAAAACTTGCTATCAATAAAAAACTGTATAAAATGGCAACGTAAATTAGAGAGTTTTATTAAAAAAGTTAAATTACTACTTAAACCTATCTCCAAAATCATTAAATAAATAGGTCTAAGAAGCTTTCTTAATAGAAAATATCTAAGGATATGCTACTTAATTAACCATGTTATTGTCAATGAATTTGGCTGTTAAATTAAAATTTCAAATGTATGTAATGGTACTTTAGCACCAGTCGTTGCCTATGGGTTAATGACAGCAAACTCCTATACATACACATTTCTTCATGTATTAATTTTCAAATAAGCATATTGTCAATAGCTGGTTTACTGTATACTGTGGCATAAGTTATATAACAATTTTGACAGTATCTATAAACTTATATTGTCTCTTTTTTTGTCAAACTAAACTGAATGTCAAGTAAGCCAGCTGATATAGACGTTTGTAGCCCAGATAATCATTTACCTATTAAGGAAGTATATATTACTTGTGCCGCAGAGACGTATATATCAACAGCACATTTAAGTTAAGTCCAAATTTTAAAAATAAAAAATATTCAGCAATGTTATATTAAACTTTGTTTGCAAATAAAAAATATATTTGATTTTAACAGTGAAATTTTGAAAAGCCTTGCATCTATTTATCCATTGTCATTTATGAAAGCGCTAAAAGACAATTTTTAACAGTTCAAAAAAATACTTCTACTTGATGGTAAAATATGTTGGCTGCATGTTAAAGTGGCAAATTTCGTAAATTTTAATACTCATCTTTCTAAATACTGATCGTTTATGGATTAGCATAAGAACATTTTCTTTTCAGAACGTAAATTTGCTAGTTGTTTGTATACAGAATCCACTTTGATAAAGTTTATACTACAATTGTATACAAAAATTATGATGGTTAATGGATTGTGGTTCTTTTTAGAAACAGATATATCGGCTAGAGAGATATATTTATGCACATACATATATATTTAATCATAAGAGGACGATGTCACGCCCATTTTCAAAAAAAAGGTATACGAGTTTTAATTATTGCTTAGAGATTATTATAAATATTCACTCTGCCGTAGTTATTAAAAACTAATTTATTTTTTGTACTTCTGAAAATTACCGTCACATCGGGAGTGGGCGTAATCCTTTCCGATTCCGAAAAATTTCAACCTGTGCGTAATTCTTTCTCGATTCCAGACCCATGGAAATATTTGCACCGAGATTGGGAGAAATTGATAAATTGGTTATCTGTATATGTTATAAGTGGGCGGTGCCACGCCTATTTTCATAAAAAGTTAATAAGAATCTTATTTCTTGCTTTACGGTTATTGTAAATATAAAATTTATACAAGATGGCTTCAGAAGTTATCAAAATATCTTAGATGTCGTACTTCTGAAAATTACCGTTATATGGGGAGTGGGCGTAATTCTTCTCCGGTTTCAAACATTTTCACGCGTAGCTTCGCTAGACCCAGGGAAATACTTTCACCGAGTTTAGGGGAAATTGATAAATCGGTTACCAAGATATACCTAGTTATTCATAAGTGGGCGGCGCGACGCCCATTTTTTGGGCCACTTTGAGGCTGTCCTTAACCCAAGGCCAAAGCATCATTCAAATCAGTTCACAAACAAAGAAGTTATGCGCGAATAAACCCAAAAGTAACAAATATATCGTTACCTTAATTCACAAAGGCCCTAGCCAACAATTTTTTAATTTTACAGGAGAAGCAAAAAACATTATACAAAATATAACAATACCAGGTACGGCTGTTAAAAAGTGGTATGTAACTCCGTTGTTTTTGGTACTAAGCCAGTACAACTAACCCTTGAACATTTTTTTTGAAAATGTATTTTAATATATCCTACCAAAATCTGTGAAAAACGCAGTTTCAAAAAAAGTACTTGTTAGGGCCTTTGTGAATAAAGGTACGATGTGTTGTGCATGTCGAACAGAGAACCTCCTCCCTTTTTTGAAGTCGGTTAAAAATGATGAACATTAGCAGTTTCTCGTGCGTAAGGGTAAGATTGCAAGCGAAAACTTGCTCTGGCCTAAAATTCTTTACTTTCTATCACTAAAAAGGTATGATATAGAATTTAATTATATACATATACCAGTTAATAATGCGAAATTTTTAATGGTGTTTATTACTTTATTCAAAAGAAACATATTAAATACAAACACAATTTTATAACAATGCCGACCATAGTTTTAATAACTTATACAATTTTGCTTAGAAAATTTAAGAATTTAATCTTTTTTATATATTTTTGTTTGTGTATAAATTGAAAGTTTTTACTGCGATAAAATCGCACAGATTATACGTACTTGCGTTTTCGAAGCAGTAACGTCTATAGAATCAAAAACGGTGCGGATTCGTTGCGACAGAATCGCATAGGTGTGGTGATGCCTTAACTTGGAAATTTTGAATTCGCCACAAATAATTTTATTTCGTATAGCAGCATTACTTAAGTTGTTGTTTTGGGTTAATGACTGCAAATAGTTTTATACCAAATTAGAAACTAGAAATAATAAATTAACGGCCTTATTCATAAAAATTAAAGTACATACATAGATTTAAAAGCTGTATAAATACAAAAATTATATTAAACTGTTACTTTACGCAACTGTTAAAACCTATGTATGTTATTAGGAGTGCACTCGTACCCAAAACTATCAAAAGTTTTAGAAAACTTTTACTGGTTTTGCCTTCTCGTACCCAAAAAACTTGCAAAGTAGGGGAAATTGAGAGAGCAAAAAGAGAGAGCTCTCTATCACAGCTGCAAATTTTTGCTGGAAAAATTTTTACCAGCGAAAACTTGCGAGTAAGAAAATCAGCTGACCACAAACACATGTTTGTAAATAAACAAAAGAAAATATGGCATATTTGAATTATTTATTGCAAATTTTATTATTAATGCTAGTATACAACGAAAAAGTGAGTAAATCCAGTTTGTTTACTTTAGTGTGTGCTGACTATGGTTACCGTATGACATTTTTCGTTTGTGCCATAATTTTCCTTTAAATAACCATAATAGATTAAAATGCAGCATGCTGAAATGTTTTTTGCTGAAGCTGTCGGTTTTGGTAGGTTGATTGTTGAAAAGAAAATTTTATAATTTTAAAGCTACATTTGTAGCTATATCTATTCAATTTTTTTTGATAAACGATGGGTGTTTGTTGGAGATTCTCTTACTTTTGAATGCGTCACCATGTGATTTCACAAATAATTGTGAGAAAAATAACTTATTCATTCCGATATAATCAATTTGTATTTTAAAAAGGTTTTTCTTATCCAAAACTATTAAATTGTATAAAATGCCAAATCGGGGGAAAATGTACCAAGCAGAAAATGAAGTGCCAAATGAACCACTAGTGGCAACTGTGGAAGTGATCAGATGTTTCGAAGCTTGCAAGTTTTTGCAAATTTTGCAAATTTTGCTTTTTCGTACTTCTATGGATATTTTGTCTCTTTGAGAGCGAATGCTGCTAAATTCTCAGAATTTTTGCTGCTGTATAATTTTGTCCGCTCAATACGAGTACACACCTATTTTTTTATAAACAACCCCGCAAATATTTCCTCACATCGTCAATTTCCGTATTGTAACTTAATTCTTTCAATTTCGGTGACAAGAGCCCCTAACGATATCAACTAGTAGGCTAACAGCTAGTGTTGTTCCGATACGAGTAACTACGAGTAAATACTCGATACTATCTTCTAGTACTGAGTAGTTTTTGTACTCGAACCCTTCCAGAAAGTAATTAGGTGGATATCGAGTACGTGGTTAAAGTATTACTTGCTTTTCCATAATTTCCGAATTTTGTTTCTGACAATATATGAATCATTGCCGTTGTGGTTTTGGCAACACCCCGTGCACGGACTTTACCGGATGTACCAACTTTTTAGTTATATTTTATTTTCTACCATCTTTACCAACAAAGTTAAAAATCTAGCTATATTTTCCGGAAAGAAAGCAAAGAGATTTAAATGAAGGGCCTGTTCGAGGCACGTAATAAAAGCGGCATTACTTCCGCACTGATGAAAATTTGCAACACTGTTGCAACTGCCCAACTGATAATACGTTGCTAGAAGTTTACAGCGAACGTGATACTTTAATAACTCGCGCAACACTGTGGTTGTGTTTGCAACTCGAACAAGCCCGAATATACATATTTTATCATCGAACACACCTTAAATAAAAATGAAAAGTTAACTCTGGCGGAAAATAATTGTTTGAGCTTCCCACCTATTGAATTAATACAGGGCAGTAACAGGGCATCCGTAATAGAACCAAATTTAATACGAAATTTGTTTTTGAGCATTCCGTAGTGAGTTCGCTTTTTCAATTCAAATTGTATTGTAGAAAGAACAGTTTTTTTTTGTGTGTTTTTTTTTTATATAAAAATAAAATGTATCCCATGGCGAATTCATATAAGTTAATAGCCGGAGTACAAAACAATAATAACACTAAAAAATTTTACGCACAATGCCAGCAAGAATTACAACGAACACATCATTTTGTCATTAAGAACCACCGAGTGCAAAATCCAGCCACTATTGTAGCACCATCTTTTCTGAAATCGCTTTGTATTATCCTATATGAGTAAAAACTATTTATTTATTTTTTATTTATTTTTTATTTATTTATTTTTTTATTATTTATTTATTTATTGAATTAAGTCTACAGTACAAAGTACCTTACAGACTAGCAAAATATACTTATGTATATAAAATGATAAACTTATAAAGTAATTGAGTTTAAAGTTTTTATAATGCACATCTGGATAAAGAAAAATCAAGCAACTGTGTAGTTTTGTAGTAAAAAGGGTAGACATTTCGGAGACTTATTTGTGGAACGTCAAAAGTTATCCGCTAAAGTAAAATTGAACAATCAGTAATACCATTAATTATGTTGTAGATATATGACAAGGAAAGGACAGTTCTTTTAAAAAATCTACCAACTTTTACCATTTTTTTTTTATGTTACCACATTTTTTCAAGGTCCCTGCACTGGCAACACGTTCTTATCAGAGCTTGGCACCACTGACAGTGAAGATGAACACCATTCTACATCCAACCCTTAACTTGTATGAAGTAAATGAAGTAATATGGCGGTAACACTGATCAGTTGGAGGATCGGATTTCAATTGCTCTTTTCCTGTACAAGCAGTTTAAAAAACCAGGGACATAACAGTTATAAGTTTTATCGCAAAAACGTTGAGCTATAACAGTTATTAGATGAGAAATATTTTTTCCGTTGCCGATAAGAGTTATTTCCCAACGTTTATTTTTTACGTTGCCCATAAGAGTTATTTCCCAACATTTATTTTTTACGTTGCCAATAAAAGTTATTTCCCAACGCTTATTTTTTACGTTGCCTGATAGCACTTATTGCACAACGTTTTTTTACGTTACTGATAACTATTATGCAATAGAAATATTTTTTCCGTTACCAGTCTATATAAGTATATAATTTGAATGCCATCAGATCTGCACCGTTCGTTCGATTTTCAAATGTGAGGTGTCAAATTACAGGGGTTGCCACCTGTTAAAAATCTAGCTTAAAATTAATTTATAAGTTAAATGAATTACTTCAACATGGGTATAAACCGAAATAGTTTTGACAGGGGTTTTCGAAACTGCATGCAGGAGGGTTGCCGCCTGTTTGAAAAGTTATATTGAAATTTACACGTACCGAAGATGTATATATCGTAATTCACAAAGGCCCTAACCAATAGATCGGTCCCTGGTCCACTTCCCGGAAAAAAAAGGATTCTATATGGTAATCTAGGCAAAAAACTACCTAAGTTACAAAATTTTAAGCAAATCGGACCGTAAATACGATTTTTTCATATAATATATCATTCCCTGGTCCACTTCTCGGAAAAAATCATCCTATATGCTAATCCAGGCAAAAAGCTACCTACAAATCAAATTTTAAGCGAATCGGGCCATAAATACGATTTTTTCGAATAGATCGGTCCCTGACCACTTCCCGGTAAAAAAGGATTCTGTATGGTAATCTAGGCAAACAGCTACCTATGTACCAAATTTTAAGCAAATCGGGCCATAAATACGATTTTTTCGAATAGATCGGTCCCTGACCACTTCCCGGTAAAAAAGGATTCTGTATGGTAATCTAGGCAAACAGCTACCTATGTACCAAATTTTAAGCAAATCGGGCCATAAATACCATTTTTTTCGAATAGATCGGTCCCTGGTCCACTTCCCGGAAAAAAGGGATTCTGTATGGTAATCTAGGCAAACAGCTACCTGTGTACCAAATTTTAAGCAAATCGGGCCATAAATACCATTTTTTTCGAATAGATCGGTCCCTGGTCCACTTCCCGGAAAAAAGGGATTCTGTATGGTAATCTAGGCAAACAGCTACCTGTGTACCAAATTTTAAGCAAATCGGGCCATAAATACCATTTTTTTCGAATAGATCGGTCCCTGGTCCACTTCCCGGAAAAAAGGGATTCTGTATGGTAATCTAGGCAAACAGCTACCTGTGTACCAAATTTTAAGCAAATCGGGCCATAAATACGATTTTTTCCAATAGATCCTGTATGCTAATCTAGGCAAAAAGATACCTTCATACCAAATTTTAAGCAAATCGGGCCATAAATACGATTTTTTCCAATAGATCCTGTATGCTAATCTAGGCAAAAAGATACCTTCATACCAAATTTTAAGCAAATCGGGCCATAAATACGATTTTTTCCAATAGATCCTGTATGCTAATCTAGGCAAAAAGATACCTTCATACCAAATTTTAAGCAAGTCGGACAATAATAAGATTTTTTCGAATAGATCGGTCCCTGGTCCACCTACCGGAAAAAAAATTTGTTTTGCCTAAAACATGATGGTTGCTGAAAGCTATTTACACAAAATTTTATCAAAATCGTATCAGCCGTTGGCGAGATTACCTGTTACAAAAAAATTGACTTCTCTTTATATAATTAGTATAGAAGATAGTATAGACTGGCAACGGAAAAAATATTTCTATTGCATAATAGTTATCAGGCAACGTAAAAAATAAGAGTTGGGAAATAACTCTAATCGGCAACGTAAAAAATAAACGTTGGGAAATAACTCTTATGGGCAACGTAAATAATAAACGTTGTGCAATAACAGTTATTGGCAACGTAAAAAATAAACGTTGGGAAATAACTATTATCGGCAACGGAAAACATATTTCTCATCTAATAACTGTTATGAAACAACGTTTTCGTTAAATGTCAGAATTCGGGCAACGTTTTCAATTTGTAAATTCGAGATAATAGTTATTTTTGGTCCCTGTAAAAAACCCCTTTTTATTTTGTTGTGGTAGAATCGGCAAAAAATGTGATAGATTTGAACAAGATGTGGTAGATTTTCCAATTCATATTTTTAATGAAATGTACATCGATATTTTTCGATGCATCGAAGGGCATCGATTTACATAGGATTTTTTAGATGATGTTTCACAACAAAATATGTTATTAGCAAAATTTTACAAAATTGTAAATAAATTACTGTAACTGGGCGAATTATATTTCAACGGAACTTTTTGGAGCCATTTAAATTTTTTGGTCAAAGTCACTCCTCTTTTTGTACAATTGAAAAACTGGAATGACGGTTCAATGTACTAGAGATGTCAGTTTTCAAAAAATATCGATGCATCGATGTATCGATACATAAACTATTTATACATCGAGTGGAAAATTTTCGATGCATCGAAGCAAAACCTCGATATTTTCGATGCATCGATGTTTTTCCGACATCCCTAAAAGAGGCGCAACTCAAAAATTAGATCGGGAAATATAAGTGTTAGTGGATTGTACAGATTCAACGCAATTGATGCAAAAACAAGTATAACATTAGTTTTCTAGTTAGAGAATATATTCATGAAGAAAAAAATATTTTCATTAATTTGAGAAAAATCCTACAGACTTATTTATGCAAAAAAATCTACCAAATTATTTTTCCATTGCATAATACTTTAGCAAATATAAATATGCGGATTTTTGANTTGACTTCTCTTTATATAATTAGTATAGAAGATAGTATAGACTGGCAACGGAAAAAATATTTCTATTGCATAATAGTTATCAGGCAACGTAAAAANTAAAGTTAAATCACAGATATATTTAAAGCAAAATTTATGATGTACCTTTTTAAAACTTTATTGATTAGTTTTTATATTTCGTATAAGAATTGAGTTGAAATTTTAGAATTATGTGAAAATTTTAAACAAATGTTCTGCCTAAAAATGTGGTAGATTTTAAGCCGTGTGTGGTAGATGTGGTAGACATCCAAATTTTAAAAAATATGTGGTAGATCTACCACGTAAGTGGTAGAGGTTTGTACACCGTGTACAAGTCAAACTTTCAAATTTTGCAAGATTTACGGCTTCTCTTTCGGTAGGTTTTGGCGGAAAGTACTCGAACAAGCTTGCTATTACTTTTTTGATAAGTTTCGGTCGGAAAGTACTCGAGAAAATTTTGGTCGGAGAGTTCTGAACTGATTCTTTTTTACCTTCCTTTTATTAGCTCGGGATTTAACTATGTAATATTGATGCGCCTAAAAGATGCAGCGATATTAATTCTCACGTTACATACCTGATGACAGTACGAATGGCAATTATAATAGCGAGGTTTTAGTTTTTTAAACTATAATTTTAATTCTTCACATGACATAAGTAGCATCGCCGTGGCGGCAGAAAACATAAAGATCTTATTAAATTTATCAAACTAATAAATTTATAAATACATACGTATTTACCAATACACCTTATATTATTTTTACGATGTGAGTAAATATCGAATTGCGAAGCGATAAAAATAACACTTTTACGCCGCACGATAACGCAGACCGGGAATTGACCCTCAGGAATCGAGTACATAGCGGTATCGGAACACCACTACTAACAACCAGAAATCCGCAAGTACTCATAGTACTACAAGTATACAGAGAGTAGTACTCCTTTTTGGCAGCAGCAATTATCTATTGTTAGCGATGAGAGCAAGTAGTGTACATATTTACATACTTTGATGGAGTAATAGCAAGTAGGTAAAGTATTTGCCCTCTCAACGTCTAGTAGTGTACTTATGCGGAAAAATAATAGCAACGTGTTGTGAGTAGAGTACAATGCAAAGAGTACTTATTGAACGTCATGACAGCGTTGCCAGGTTGGAGTTTTTAACGTCATTTGGAGGTTTTTTATCCTGTTGACGTTTGGACGTTATTTGTGTAAAAAATTACGTTTTTTACCTTCCCAGTAACACTTTCGGCAGTTTGTTACTAAATCTTGTAGGTAGAACTGATTTTGAATTATTTTCTTAATAAATCCTTACAAGTTTTGTTTTTTGCAGCAGCTGGTTCGCAATACATTTTTTCTTGTGTAAACAGCAGCCTTTGAACACGAGATCCTTAGTCCAAGAATCAATGAAAAAAATGTGCGCACGCTTGGTTCGCGTCATATTTAAGTCATCTGTGTCCAAAGAATAAATGTCTTTCGAACCAGCTGCTGCAAAAAACAAAACTTGTAAGGATTTATTAAGAAAATAATTTAAACTCATTTCTACTTACAAGATTTAGTAACGAATTACCGAAAGTGTTACTGGGAAGGAAAAAACGACATTTTTTACACAAATAACGTCCAAACATCAACAGGATAAAAAACTTAAGGTTACGAGGCTTATTGCAATGTTTGCAATTTCAGATCAAAAGCCAAATCAAGAAGGGCTGATCTATTGCAACACGCACGCACGCAAAACTACCAAAAAATCTGTACCAGCATAAAAAGTCAGAAAAAGTAGGCGACTTTTTTCAAGACTTCATTGAAAGTATAATGAATGCAAAAATTGCTGAAATATTGCTACGTTCCTTCTTAGCAGAGCTTAGATTAGCATTTTTGACAACCGACTACTTAACCAAATGTCGTGAGTATTTTAAGGATTCAAAAACTACAGTTGGAATGAGTTCTTGCAGAACAAAAGCCACAGCGGTGGTAAAAAACGTACTTGGACGTCATCAGTTTAAGCAGGTATGCAAGTTATTGCAGGAAACAAATTTCCCCACTTCATAGACGAATCCGCCGACTTAACCAATAAAAAACAAGTCAGTTTAGTTGTAAGAGTTTGTATAAACAACGAAGTGTTCGATAAATTTTTCAGGCCTTATATCAGTACCCATGGGCGTAGCCAGGTAGGGGCAGGGGAGTGTTCGAGCCCGTCCCCTAATTTTCAAATTTTCCATATATATATATATAAAATAGTACCCTGAAATGCCAGCTAAATAGGGTCAAGCCCCCCCTAAATCTCATTCTGGCTACGCGGATGTCAGTACCACCAACCATAGAAAACTTTTGGAAAATAATTTTAAATATAGAGCGAGCCGAACAGAGTTTGGCGTTTCAGCTTCTTTCAAGATTTGTACCACAAATAATGTGTTTACCAGATAGTTTCAAATCAAAGAAATCGTTTGATAATGCAATGCTAGAAGACATTTTAATTACACGGGATCCCATGAAATTAAATAAATGTTCGTGCTTTAACTTTAAGCCTAATAAGCGTTTGCTTGAGTTTTTTGAAATGTATTCATAAAATTATTTCTAAGCTGTATATCTGAATTTATGTACATATGTACATTTGCATATGGGGCATTTCACCTCAAGTGACCCAACTTTTGATATCGATGTCTTCCGATCGGGATGAAATTTGCACCAAGGTTAGTCCTGTAAAATAGTAGTTATGACACAAAATTTCAACGGGATCGGTCAAACACACTCCGAGTTTTCGGATCAATATAACTAATTACCTATTGTATTTAGAAAATTTTTTCAGGAATGTTTTCGATAGATTTCTCTTCAGTCTTTACAAATGTTATTTTTTTAATTAAAATGAATTTTTTTTGAATAAAAACTACTTTTGTTTTTTTTCCAAAAGGGGTATTTTTTAAAGTTTTTTTTTGCTCAAAAGAAAGCTTAGGTATTTTTCTTTAAGAGCTTTGTGGTCGCTTAGTGGGATGCGACTTGTTTATCAATCAAAATTAGCGTTTAGTAACTCGAAACAGCGGTTTTTTTAATTTTTAATATATGACCTCTTGTCTTCTTTTTTTCGTATTATTGTGTAAGTGTCTCTGAAACCTGAAAATAAAACTTATATGAGAAAGTATATACGATAACCTTTCCAACGGTATTTACCATGCCTAACCAAAGTTTCATACCCTTGATACTGCAATTCCCGTAGTTAAGGATGATTAAGATTTTTCGTAGTCTAACACAGCAGGTATTCGATTTTGTGCATCCAAACACTTTATTAATAGCTTTGCAGAATTTTGAGTATTAGATTTGCATACCTACTAGCACAATATTTAAAAGGTATGAAGAATATGGGATTTTCCGGTAGTTAAGGATGATTAAGATTTTTCTTTGTACCTAACCACAGCAGATTCGTCCAAACCTTTTCTCAATAGATATTCATACCTACTCGCGCAACCTATAAGTAGCTATAATAAATCAGCTATAGTTTATGAAGGCAGTGTATGGTCATTTTGAAGACCACTTTTTTAGAAACAGCGTTAAAATAAAGACTGTGTTATTTACATAATTAATATTTTCAGTAGCTATGTCTCAGAAAAAGGCTAAGCTTGATAAAGAAATGTTTGCTTCTTTTTGCTTTAATCCCTTCAACAAAAAAAACCACGTTTCTTCAGATACACGACGGCTTTCTGACGGCTTAATATCAAAATTCCCTACGCTATCAAAACGGATGCGAATTTGTGGATCGTGCAGGAAAGAGCTCAGCAAATTGAAGGAATTACCGACTTCGAAAAGTAATGAGCCTTGTGAAGACGTTATTCCAGATAGAGACCATATTGAATCTGAGAAGGATGACCGAATTTCCGATGACGATGGCTCCAACTTTACTGAAGAAAATATGACTTCAAGGGATGAGTGCCAAAACCAATACCAGAAGGATGCAGTAAAAGTACTTGAGAAAATAAAAGAAAAGTACAAAAATTCAACTAATAGAGCAGAAAAAATTCAACTTCTCACGCTTGCTCCACCGACATGGAGTCGCGCAAAAACAATGGCTGAGTTTGGAACATCAGAAAGAAAAGCCATGATTGCTAAAAAATTAATTTCAGAGCATGGCATACTCACACTCCCAAACACAAAGAAAGGAAAACCTTTAGAGTGCAAAACTGAAGCTCTAGTGACTCAGTTTTATCAGCGCGATGATATGAGTCGCCTGATGCCAGGGATGAAAGACTGGGTGTCTGTACGAATTGACGGTAAGAAAGTTCAAATGCAGAAGAGGATAATTCTCTGCAACCTGAATGAGCTGTTCGCGAGCTTTCAATCTGAACACGAGGATATTAAAATTGGATTCACAAAATTTACCCAGCTCAGGCCAAAACATTGCGTCTTGGCAGGAAGCAGCGGAACTCATACAGTATGCGTTTGCATTTATCATGAAAATGTGAAGCTGATGTTGAAGGAAATCAACTTGAATTATTTAACATATGATTCGCCGGAATATTTAAACAGTTACCGTGATAGCCTTAAATTGACAATGTGTCCTATTGTATCAACTTCTTGCCACTTGGGTGAATGCTCAAATTGCCCGGGAACTACGTTCATCAAAGAGAATTTGGTCAAGTCTTTTGACCGAGAATTTGTGGAGGAGGTCAAATTTGAATCTTGGCTGCAGTCTGAAAGGTGCACATTGAAAACAGTTATCTTAAGTGTGGACGATTTTGTGGAAGAAATTTGTACCGGATTGGTAAACTTGAGAACCCATGACTTTCTAGTCAAGGAGCAGCGGTCATTCTTCGAAAATTTGAAGATACATTTGCAGGCAGGTGAATTCGTTATTTCATACGATTTCGCAGAAAACTATAAATATGTTATCCAGGATGCCATACAAGCATTCCATTTCAATAACGACCAAGCAACTATATTTACAATAGTTATTTACTACATGAAAGATGGAAAACTGGAACATAAAAGTATGGCAATCATATCCGACGATTTGAAGCATGACGCCGTTGCTGTTTATGAGTACCAGAAGATAAT